>NW_019255451.1:0-2129 GCF_002742605.1 Olea europaea var. sylvestris | reverse complement strand
TCACACTGTCTCATGTAGTGTTCCCACAATCTCAGTCCAGTTCAGTCTTCCCACATATGGCTTGGTGGAAAAATATCGGCACTATGATGACTACTACCGAGATGACTACCAACGGGCAGGGCAGATATGATTTCATTTCTAAGATCTAAAAAACTAATACTATACTGGGCTTGATCGATACAGAGACCCCATGGTAAGTAAATAACATAGGAGGAGAGGTTAGGAATATGGGTGCGACAAGCTGTAGGACGACCACGATGAGTACGCAGGTCCAGGCTATATAGGATCAAACGGTTACTTTTGTTTGATCGAGGAGAAGAGATAGATATGAGCTGACAGCTTATGTTTCCTAGTATTTTGGGTAAGATGTACACCAAAAGGAATTGATGCCACAAACACTTTTAACCCAATCGAAAGTGAGAGGAGAAGTTTGGGTCTGGTGAAGACAAACTTCCTACATTAAAATAGTCGGCCTTGCTTGCTTATTATGTGGTAATGTCTACCTTCTTGACAAATCAGATAATGTAGAGAAAGGCGAGATGATTCATTTATATGAAATAAGAGTACATATTCTAGAAGAAGGGATGGTTATTTTCTGCAGAGTAGATACAGAAGGGTCCAATGACGTATAGTCGGGCTTGGAAGCTCTACGATTGCTTATGGGCTCATAATGCAAAAGAATGACATGAAGGCACTCCCTTTTTTCCTTGCTATGCTTCAGTTGCTTTCATTGATGATGGATTGTTCCCTGGTATCATCCTCAAATAGGAAGGAGGTTAAGGCCTTTTGATCGAGGCAGTCACTAGAGCTTGTTGGCCGTGAGATGCAATTCACTTCAAAAGAATGCAGGAAGCAACCAACTAGTAAGAGATGAAACTTCATTTTTAATAGTGAAGAAAAAGTCTTATACTTTACTACTAATAGAATCTATTTCTTGTACAGCAGCAATAATCGTTATAGTTTTTAATAAGGCGACTGCTCCAAGACATAAAAAGAAAACACGTCTGAAGACAATAACATAAGGAGATGCTATCCACTACAAAAGGAAATCCAAATCGAAACTAAGAAATTGGATCGAGATTACAGTAAATACAAAGGTTATTCACGACCCGTATCTCGACAGCAAAAAATAATTTTCAAAGTCTGTTATTATGAAGTTCGTTCCAAAGCGAGTGCTCAGATCCTGGTTGTGCAGTTGGATAAACGACTTTGGGTTTGGGTTAGTCTTTCTCTTGAATTACCCCCACGCTCCATGTTATGCTACGGAGATAGGCCCCACATCTGAATTAGAATACTACTTTTTGGACTTTTTGGGAAGACTTTATGGCATATGAAACTTTATCGAGTGAATCAATGACTTTTATCAATCTACTAGTCAAAATCAATATACTAGTTAATAGCGTGCTTTCATGGCAGAGCCTAATGAATACGAGACGACGATTACCAGAAAGCTTTTGACTCCATCAAAGGCTACTTGAGAAATGTAAACCCCCTCTTGACTCCTATACCAGGAGGGCCACTTTTACTACTCTTTTCCCTCTAGTGGAGGAGTAGAAGTAGATGTTTGGGTCCTAGTGATGCTTCTGAGTGGGGTTTTCCTCGACTAGCATTAGTTGATCATCATTGGTAAGGGAAGCGGGGAGAGTCATATTTTCTTCCATTGTTGACTCTCTATTTCTTATCATGGTCTACAACTATTTATTGAAACCAAAATGCAAGGACTTATATAGCACCTCATGGAAGACCTTTTTGATCTATCTAGCCTGCCTTAAAGGGCTGGGGCTCCTGTCTTGGGGGATCCTATCGTTCCCTTCGGTGAAAGAAGCCTCTTCCTTAATGTCTCTTTATTAATGGAATATCTATCTAAAGAGAAACAAGCCAAGTGTACTTCCGTCAACTCTCTTATTTACCGAATTACCGAGGTGCCAGATTTCCTTAGCTCCAAAGCATACTAGTTAAAGAACTCCTTTGTTATACTCTTAATACAATCACTACTCCAATATAATAAACTAATACAAGAAAAACTAATCGAGCTACAAAGAATCAAGGGTAGCCAACAACCCCCCTTATGGGTGCCCTTGCTCCGAACCTGTAACTCAAGAACCCTCCCAAGCTAAGCCTGCTACAGC
>NW_019255450.1:0-1158 GCF_002742605.1 Olea europaea var. sylvestris | reverse complement strand
ATCATGCAAAGAAAGTCTAAACTAGAATTATTTGAAAATAAAGCACTAAATTACATAAATGAAAGATATGAAATCACCAAATCCAATGAGTTTATCCCTTACTTCACCAAAGACTTCTAACCTTCCATGGAGTTTCTTCACTCAAAATGAGAGAAAATTGATGTGGAGAGGAAGAAGAATGACGTTCTCCCTCGAATTAGGGCTTAAAATAGTGTGAAAACCTCGTTTCCTTAAGTGGTTGCATCAAATTAGGAAATTGAAAATTCGGGTACCAGAATGAACCATGCGTACGCATGGTTATAATGGTGCGTATGCACAATAGACTTGTTTAGGCTTCAGTAGTGGATTTTTGGAGTTTCGTGTACGCAAGGCCTGTAGGCCTATGTGTACGCATAGTATAAATATTTCTCCGCCGGATAGATTTTAGTATTTTGGTCATAACTTTTCCTCCCGATATCCGATTGAGGTGATTCAAGTTGCGTTGGAAAGAAAACTCAAAAGCTACAACTTTTCTTCAGATGTCCAATTCGATCGTATGTCATGTCAAAAAGGGTTCCAATATGAGGCTAAAAATCGATGCATAATTTCTTCGATTGGGAATTGATGTGTGATCATACTTTGACGATATTTCATCTCTTTGACCTCTTTCCTCATCCGCTTGACATCTAACACTTTTGAATCTTCATCATAAGGTTAAGCACAAGTTTGGAATATTTACATTTTGGTCCCTGAACTTTCACTTCAATTTTGGTCCATTTTCGCTCTTTTCTCCAAAATTTCACATTTTCTACCAAAATGCAACCCGAATCATAACATTAGTATAATTAGTGCATTTTGACATCAAATAATCATACGAATGCAACAATTAAGGGGGGAAAATATCATATTTTACGCTCTTATCAGTACGATTGGAGCTATTTCCTTAAATTATGGAAGGTGCTTGGAATCCACTATTAACTGAATTCAGCATGCAGTAGTTTGGTGCAACTGAAATGAAGAGCAAGGATGAATAGCTGATAATTGTGTGATTAGCTGGCAATTGAGCTGAATGCTGAGGTGTAGGTTAGCTTTTAATATGGCGCCTCTAGATTCGCTAGCAAAGGCCTTAATGCTGGCATAGCCTTGTTGGGCCTAACCTTTGCTATCATTGCTACCTTT
>NW_019255449.1:0-1158 GCF_002742605.1 Olea europaea var. sylvestris | reverse complement strand
TTTTTTTATGTGTTTTGGTTTGTTTATCCTTAATACAATCTACATTAGTTTTAAGATCATTAAAATTCAAGATAGGAAGGATCTCATTCTTTCTAATCTTTCTATCATTCGTTAGATATGTGACCCAAACGTTCATGCCACAAGTAAGCAGATCGTTCATTTAACAAACCACATTTAGTACCAACATTATGATGCAAGGTCAGAAAAGTCCCGACAAAGAGGTTATCAAGCTTTAAATATATGTAAGTCATCACAAAGAATGTCGGAATTGATGAGATGATTTTGTTTAAACAAACTTGATAAGTGTATTTATACAATTATGTAGACCTAAAAATATAGACATTTAATAGTTCTTTAAAGCAATTATATCCTAATTTATTGTATATTTTATTTATTAGGTAAATCTCGATGGTTGGAACTTAAATTGAAAGAAAGAAGCGATAAAAGACGAAAAATGGCGAAGTACAAAGTTGAGGACGAAATTGCAAATATCTAATGGTTGAATTGGACCATAAGAGATATTTTAAAGATTGATGGGAGTCTATTGGATGAATTAGAAATCAAAAAGGAATGGAATATCATCAGAATATTACCATAAATTGACTTCCAATTACATGATATAACTTCCAAATTTTTAGTCAAGGATTGAGACCAATTTTTGTCATAGTAAACATTCGAATTGGAAAATATCCATCTCTAAAAAAATTGTATCCCTTTTAGTTAGCTTTTCAACGTATTTTGAATCAACTCAATCAAATATTATGAGACAAAGTTATGATCAAAATACTGACGACTATGCAAAGACAAAAAATTCGCGCACGAGTGTAACTTTCCTTATTCGATTGGAACTCTTTTGGAAGCCAATTTAGGCGTGATTTTTACCAATTTTCAGCCACTACAAATACCCAACATGAGAATACATGAAGGGGGGCTCTCATACATATCTCTTATACACAATATACT
Organism: Olea europaea var. sylvestris; assembly: GCF_002742605.1. Classification (NCBI taxonomy): domain Eukaryota; kingdom Viridiplantae; phylum Streptophyta; class Magnoliopsida; order Lamiales; family Oleaceae; genus Olea; species Olea europaea. The sequence continues at coordinate 195 of NW_019255449.1, read as the reverse complement.
CCAATATTCATTAATTATCATCATCAAATGATGATAGTTCATTTTTTTTATGAGAGAATTGAAGGGGACTTGTAAAAATTTAATCAATTTAAGATTCATCAAATGACAAAAAATGCATCAAATGATTTCAATAGTCATGAACTTCAAATTGCTCAAATAAAACAAAGATTGCATAACTAGACAATTCCAAAGGTA
>NW_019255448.1:0-1158 GCF_002742605.1 Olea europaea var. sylvestris | reverse complement strand
TCAAAAACCACTTTTCATTGGCTCGATTCCAATCGAATTAGACTAGCAATTCGCAAAAAATGAACAAACCCGAAGTTATCAAGTAATCAAAAACTACTTTCCATTGGCTCGATTCCAATCGAATTGGACTGGCATTTCGCAAAAAATGAACAAACCCGAAGTTACTATGAAGTCGAAAACCGCTTTTCATTGGCTCGATTCCAATCGAATTAGACTGGTATTTCGCCAAAAATGAACAAACCCGAAGTTATCATGAAATCAAAAACCGCTTTTCATTTGCTCAATTCCAATCGAATTAGACTACCAATTTTTCGAAAATGATCAAACCCGAAGTTATCATGAAATCAAAAACCACTTTTCAGTGGCTCGATTTCAGTCGAATTAGACTAGCAATTCGTCGAAAATGATCAAACCCGAAGTTATCATGAAATCATAAACAACTTTTCATTGGCTCAATTCCAATGAAATTAGACTAGCAATTTGCCAAAAACGAAAAAAACTCGTAGTTATCATGAAATCGAAAACAACTTTTGACTGGCTCCATTCCAATCGAATTAGACTAACAACTCGCAAAAAATGAACAAACCAGAAGTTGTCATGAAATCAAAAACCACTTTTCATTGTCTCGATTCCAATCGAATTAGCCGAAAACGATCAAACCCGAAGTTATCATGAAATCGAAAACTACTTTTTATTGGCTCCATTCCAATCGAACTAAACTATCAATTCGCCAAAAAGGAACAAACCTAAAGTTATCATGAAATCGAAAACCACTTTTCGTTGGCTCGATTCCAATCGAATTTGACTAGCAATTCGCCGAAAACGAACAATCCCGAAGTTGTCAGGAAATCGAAAACCACTTTTCATTTGCTCGATTCTAATCGAATTAGACTTACAATTCGCCAAAGACGAACAAACCCCAAGTTATCATGAGATGGAAAACCACTTTTCATTGGCTTGATTCCAATCGAATTAGACTTGCAATTCGCCAAAGACGAACAAACCCGAAGTTATCATAAAATCGAAAACCACTTTTCATTGGCTCGATTCCAATCAAATTAGACTAGCAATTCACCGAAAATGATCAAACCCGAAGTTATTATGAAATCGAAAACTACTTTTCATTGGCTCCATTCCAATCGAATTAAACTAGCAATT
>NW_019255447.1:0-1158 GCF_002742605.1 Olea europaea var. sylvestris | reverse complement strand
ACCAGAATAGACACGTGTGGGCCTCATGTATGATTAAAAAATGTCAAAAAATAACATTCGCCCACGTCCACTGTGGTAAACAATTAACAAAAGTGAAAGAAGTAGGCTAAATGTAGAAAAAGAAGAGTTCAAATGGTTTTAAATACGCTTATAGCGCGACTCATTGATCCCAGCCCTCTGTTGGACCAGTTTTGGTCTCAGTTTTATTCTTTGGCGATACACATGAAGAAATATTACGTGCAAAAATTAAAAATATTGGGATATTGAGAGGGGAACGTATATATTTATAGTTCGAAATATAAACATTACATATTAGTGACATTTCTAGTTAACTCGTGTATATATGTATGATAAATGGGCCTGTTTGGTTTGGATTAAAATCTGATTTTAATCTAAATCAAAGTCAAAAAATCAATATTAACCATATCTTTCATGTGTCCCACAATTTTTCAACCACGCATTTTAAAAGCATATATCACAATCTACTAAAAAAATCTAATTTTAATTTGTTGGAATTAATTGAATTTGATTTGGGTTTAAAATATTAAATGTAATATTTAATGATGTGGGCCATTGCAGTTAATTTGGGTGAATTGAAAAAGTCTCCAATATATACTGATATGTTGATAAGCCCAATATAAGTTTTTTTATATGGAAAGGAGTCCCACATCGAAAGTTTACAAGAAAATAGTCTTATTTATATAGTGGGTTGTGTGAATAATATATAACTTAATAAGTTACCTACCAGTTGGCTAACTTTAGCTAGCCAAGGGCTAGCGAACTTGCCAAAGGCTAGTCACCACTAGAGTGGTGCTTCGCACCACTCGCACCGCTCTGCGCCGGTACGTGCACGTCGCAAAGTACGCATTGGGCGCTTTAGAGGCGCACTTGGCATGTACGCATCGTCGCGAGGAGTTGGGGAGCCTTATAGTTTTCGGAAATGGACTCATGGTTCGATGACGTGGCAGTTCAAGACTTGGTGATTTGGATTCTAGGTGTGGTAGGTCGCGTCCCTTCGTCCTGTATGGCGGTTAGATGTACGCATGGCTGTGACTGTTCAGAAATTGGTGAATAAGCATGATAAATGGACACTTCACTTTATGGTTCAATCTGGGCCGTCAGATCATGAAAATAGTGCGATCCAATGGCTAAGACGAA
>NW_019255446.1:0-1158 GCF_002742605.1 Olea europaea var. sylvestris | reverse complement strand
GACCGTCGCGAAAAATGACGAAATTGCCCCCGGTGTGATTTTTGTTTCCGATCAATCCGTCAAATTTCAGCCCATTCCGACACTGTCGCGAAAAATGACGAAATTGCCCCTGGCGCGAATTTTGCTTCCCATCAACCTATCAAATTTTATCCCATTCCGAAATCTCGCGAAAAATGGCGTAATTTCCCCTGGCACGATTTTTGTTTCCGATCAACCTGTCAAATTTCATCCCATTTCGACAACGTCGCGAAAAATGACGAAATTGCCACCGACGTGATTTTTGTTTCCAATCAACCTGCAAAATTTTAGCCCATTCCGACGCCGTCGCAAAAAATGACGAAATTTCCCCCGGCGCTATTTTTTTTTCCAATCAACCAATCGACCTGCCAAATTTTAGCCTATTCCGAGACCGTCGCGAAAAATGACAAAATTGCCCCCGGCGCGATTTTTGTTTCCGATCAATCCGTCAAATTTCAGCCCATTCCGACACCGTCGCGAAAAATGACGAAATAGCCCCTGGCGCGATTTTGGTTTCCGATCAACCTGTCAAATTTTAGCCCATTGAGAAGTCTCGCGAAAAATGACGTAATTGCCCCTGGCGCGGTTTTTGTTTCCGATCAACCTGTCAAATTTCATCCCATTCCGACACCGTCGCGAAAAATGACGAAATTGCCCACGAAGCGATTTTTGTTTCCGATCATTCTGTCAAATTTTAGCCCATTCAGAGACCGTCGCGAAAAATGACAAAATTGCCCCCGGCTCGATTTTTGTTTCCGATCAATCCGTCAAATTTCAGCCAATTCCGACACCGTCGCGAAAAATGAAGAAATTGCCCCTGGCGCGATTTTTGTTTCCGATCAACCTGTCAAATTTTAGTCCATTCCGAAATCTCGCGAAAAATGACGTAATTGCCCCTGGCGCGATTTTTGTTTCCGATCAACCTGTCAAATTTCATCCCATTCCGACACCGTCGCGAAAAATGACGAAATTGCCCTCGGCCTTATTTTTGTTTCCAATCAACCTACAAAATTTTAGCCCATTCCGACACCGTCGCAAAAAATGACGAAATTGTCCCCGGCCCTATTTTTTTCCAATCAACCTGCCAAATTTCAGCCCATTCCGTAACCGTAGCGGAAAATGATGAAATTGCCCCCGGCG
>NW_019255445.1:0-1158 GCF_002742605.1 Olea europaea var. sylvestris | reverse complement strand
CATCGCTTTCATCTCATGTAGCTTGAAGTGTCTTTTTCTTGATTTTCTTCTTCCTATTTGGGCACTTTGTTTGCTTGTGACCGCGCTTGTCACAATCATAGCAAATAATTTTCTTGCATCTTTCTTTACCATTTTCTTCCTTCTTTTGAAATCTTCGGTTATTCCGAAGACCTTTCCATTTTTCACAAGAAGGACTAAATCATCAAGTTCTTCATCACTCATGTTGTCATTTGTAATTCCTACTTCAATTCTCATATTTAGAGCAGTTTGGCATTTGGGAGGCTCCTTTGATTTATTTATTTTTTTTTTTTTTGTCTTTTCCTTGACTTCGGCATTGTTGAGCTCCTAGGTCATTAAAGGTCCATAAAATTCTTCCAGAGGATAGTGTTAATATCTTTGGCATTTTCTATCAACGTCCTTAATGGGCTCCATTCCTCCAATAGTGACCTAAGCATTGTTGCTCACAAGCTCACCATTAGTAAATTTGCGTCAAAACCTTTTAGACCATTTACAATATCGGTAAACCGAGTAATTATATCAACAGTTGGTTCATCTTGTTTCATAAAGAAGTTTTCAAATTCCTTAACCAAGATATTAATTTTGGTCTCTTTAACTTACTAGTGTTAACATGAGTAATTTCTAGTACATGCCAAATGTCATATGCGGAATCACATGTGCTAATGCGATTTAACTCATTTCTATCTTATGTAAAATTAAGTAAGATCTTTGCTTTAGCATTTAAGGACAATTTTATTTTATCCTCTTTATCATTTTCCTCTCTAGATTTAGAAGTAGTTTGATCGGGTTTTCCATCAATTTTAATAGTTTTGTTAGGTACATAAGGACTGTCTTTGATAACTTCCCAAATATTGTAATATATTGATTGAATATAAATCATCATCCTAGTCTTCCAATAATTATAATATATGCCAACAAAGAAGGGAGGTCGATTTGTAGAATGCCCCTCAAGATCTTGAAAAATAAGGGTAGTCATTACTTAAAATTGTGAAATCTTTGAAAATGAGTACCAAGCTCTGATACCAATTGAAAATGTGACTAACCAAGAGGGGGTAAATTGGTTTGTAAAAATTTTTCGATAATTAATTCAAGATTAAATTAATGTTATAGCAAATGGAACAATTTAAAAAATACGTACAA
>NW_019255444.1:0-1158 GCF_002742605.1 Olea europaea var. sylvestris | reverse complement strand
TGATAACTTCGGGTTTGATCATTTTCGGCAAATTGCTAGTCTAGTTCGATTGGATTCGAATGAAAAGTGTTTTTCCATTTCATGATAACTTCGGCTTTCTTCGTTTTTGGTGAAATTCAAGTTTAATTCGATTGGAATCAGGCCAATGAAAAGTGGTTTTTTATTTCATGCTATTGTTCGTTTTTGGCGAAATGCTATTCTAATTCGATTTGAATCGAGCCAATGAAAAGTGATTTTTGATTTCATGATAACTTCGGGTTTGTTCGTTTTTGGGGAATTACTAGTCTAATTCGTTTGGAATTGAGCCACTGAAAAGTGGTTTTTGATTTCCCTATAACTTCGGATCTGTTCGTTTTTGGCGAATTGCTGTTCTAATTTGATTAGAATCGATCCTAAGAAAACAGGCTTCTGATTTCATGATAACTTTTGGTTTGATAGTTTTTGACGAATCGCTAGTCTAATACTATTATTATCGAGCTAATGAAAAGTGGTTTTGATTTCTTGATAACTTCGGGTTTGATCATTTTTGGTGAACAGCTAGTCTCATTCAATTAGAATCGAGCCAATGAAAAGTGGCTTTCGATTTCATGATAACTACAGGTTTGTTCGTCTTCGGCAAATTGCTGGTCTAATTCGATTGGAATCAAGCCAATGAAAAGTGGTTTTGGTTTCTTGATAACTTCGGGTTTGATCATTTTCGACGAATTGTTAGTCTAATTCGATTGGAGTCGAGCCAATGAAAAGTGGTTTTTGATTTCATGATAACATCGGGTTTGATCGTTTTCGATGAATTGCTAGTCTAATTCGATTGGAATCGAGCCAATGAAAAGTGGTTTTGATTTCTTGATAACTTCGGATTTTTTCATTTTCTGAAATTGATAGTCTAATTTGATTAGAATCGAGCCAATTAAACGTGGTTCTTGATTTCGTTATAACTTCGGGTTTAATCATTTTCGGCGAATTGCTAGTCTAGCTTGATTGGAATCGAGCTAATGGAAAGTGGCTATTGATTTCATGATAACTTCGAATTTGTTCGTTTTCGGCTAATTGCAAGTCTAATTCGATTGGAATCAAACCAATGAAAAGTGGTTTTTGATTTCATGATAACTTCGGGTTTGATCATTTTCGACGAATTGCTAGTCTAATTCGATTGGATTC
>NW_019255443.1:0-1158 GCF_002742605.1 Olea europaea var. sylvestris | reverse complement strand
GTTGGACTGGATCAAATGGCATCACAGCCCAACACCTTTAATGTAAAACTCCATTTTAAATCTTTTTCAAAATTGATCTTTATCATGATCTTATAGATTGAACCATTAATGTTGTCATTCTTATCTATGTTTGAGTAAGAGGCAAACCTCTATACTCATATTCTTAAATTCTTTTACCAATTCTTCTTATCCTAAAGTAAAGCTTCCAATTGTCCTCATGTCTTCCTACTGAGAGCAGGATCAACCACAGAGGTCTTACCAGGGTGAACTACCTTTGCGTGAACAAGCATTTGCCCCATAGAGATAATGATGTCATATCTTTAAGGTGTGAACTACCAATACAAGCTCCAAGTCTTTAGTTGGGTAGTTCTATTCATAACTTCAATTAGTAGTAGAAGCATTGAGATATTACAATGGTGCATTAGTTCACACCTCAAACTCGACTTGGATGCATAATTGTAGATGACAAAACTCTCGGAACCTTCTAGAATTGTTAAAGCTGAGAAATACAAATTTTCTCTTCAAAAGAACTCTTTTTGCATTTTCTCCAACTAATTATATTTTCTTTCCTTCCTAGTCAATTGAATTATTGGTCCTGCTATTTTAAAATATTCTTTGATAAATTTTTTATAATAGCCAGCCAATCCTAAGAAGTCGACATTAGACGGTGTGGAACAAATAGTCAATAGTCTCAACCTTAGCTGGATCCACTTCAATCTTTGTACAGTGACCATATGGCCTAGAAAGCTTACATGGTCGAGCTAGAATTCATACTTTTTGAATTTGGCGTATAACTTCTTTTTTCGAGCATCTCCAATGCAATCCTCAACCACTCTTTATATTGCTCCTTATCTATTTAGTATACCAAAATATCGTCAATAAAGACTATAATGAACCAATCAAAGTAAGGATGAGATACTCTATTTCGTTATGTATATATATATTGTTGATACAGTTGTTAACCAAAATAGCAGCCATGGTAAACTCAAATTGATGGAGACTATCTCAATGGATTTAAAGGTTCAACCTAAGCTCAAGGGGTGTTTGAAATCCATGACCATGATCCAGAGACTATTTAACTCGTGCCTTATTTTTCCTCGTCGCAAACATCTTATTCGCCCTGGCAGATCCAGCACCTGGCGAGCCAGCGCGGCCGCT
>NW_019255442.1:0-1158 GCF_002742605.1 Olea europaea var. sylvestris | reverse complement strand
GAAGATATTAATTTTGGATTCATCTTCTATTTTGAAATGTTAGCATTTATAAATTGTTTAATATTTTTATCTTATAACTTACTTGTTTAGAATTGTTAATTACAACGTGCTCATATTAATTTGCAAATTATTATTCATTCGTTTGGATTGTTTTTGTAAAAATTTTTGAATAAAGATAGCAATATCTTCCATAAAATCTTGTTAGGAATTCTCTATTTACTAAAGCATTATGTAATTTTTTTTGTAAATATTTTGTCATTTGGTATATGAACATTTAAACATATACTTAATGCTAATAAAAATGTATTCCAATCAAACCCCACCCATTGAATACTTCCCATCGATGCTTAAAGTAAATATCAACAGTTCAACTGGACTAGAATGTGAAAACATTTGAGTTGTTAATCTCACCGATTTGCTACTATTTTGTACAATATATTCGTAAGTGCCACTTACATGATATTAAAGTCTAATATATGAATTGTGCCGAATGCCATCATTGATATCTGTAATTTTTGGGTATGAGTAGCAATCTAAGATTCATCATGTCGCATGAATGCGAGTTGAGCACAATTGGGCCACATGTTTGAACTCCATTCCAACACCAAGTACGTAAAATTGAATGATGTTTAGTGCTTGAAGTTTTATATTGTACATTACAATGATGATGTTCATTGTTTATATTATATTATCGTTTTCGTGTTATTACCGCTGTAGCTTTTATTCGTGTACAAAAAAGGTTTTACTTTTGACAAAACATAAAATTTCATTAACTGTAAACTATTAAGTAGTAAACTAGACAAAATATTCTAGCATAAAGATTGGTCGGATACACAATATTACGATTATATATTAATATTAATATTCAATAAAAGTAAAAAATTAAATATAGTCGATAACATGAAGCATCATTTGCCTACGTTAAACATTGTCGACATTTGAACTTTCGCTCCCACAAACTTCATCATCCATATCGTCCGTAGATATGATAATAACCTCAGGCAGTGGAAACTTACGAATCAACTCATCATTATAAGACTCATCTTCATAAGGAACAATGTAATAAAAAATATCGGACTGTATGGTTCAGTGATTGAGATAATTGGCTAGAAACATCATTTAAATTGGGAAAAAAGAATTTAGTGATAGTATCATTGA
>NW_019255441.1:0-1159 GCF_002742605.1 Olea europaea var. sylvestris | reverse complement strand
GGGATAAAATTTGTAGATCGATGGGAAACAAAAATCGCGCCGGGGGCAATTTCGTAATTTTTCGCGACGGTGGAGGAATCGGCCAAAATTTGACCGGTGGATCGGAAAAAAATCGCGTCGGGGGAAAAAGGGTAATTTTTCGCGACGGTGGCGGAATGGGCTAAAATTTGACAGATCGATCGGAAACAAAAATCGCAACGGGGTCAATTTCGTCATTTTTCGCGACGGTATCGGAAAGGGATAAAATTTGACAGATCGATGGGAAACAAAAATCGCGCGGGGACAATTTCGTCATTTTTCGCGAAGGTGTGGAAATGGGCAAAAATTTGACCGCTTGATCGGAAACGAAAATCGTTCCAGGGGCAATTTCGTCATTTTTCGCGACGGTGTCGGAATGGGCTAAAATTTGACAGATCGATCGGAAACAAAAATCGCGCCATGGGCTATTTCGTCATTTTTCGTGACGGTATCAGAAAGGGATAAAATTTGAAGATCGATGGGAAACAAAAATCGCGCCGGGGGCAATTTCGTCATTTTTCGCAACGGTGGCGGAATCGGCTAAAATTTGACCGGTGGATCGGAAAACAAAATCGCGTCGGGGGCAATTCCGTCATTTTTCGCGACGGTGGCGGAATGGGCTAAAATTTGACAGATCGATCGGAAACAAAAATCGCAACGGGGTCAATTTCCTCATTTTTCTCGACGGTATCGGAAAGGGATAAAATTTGATAGATCGATGGGAAACAAATCGCGCCGGGGGCAATTTTGTCATTTTTCGCGACGGTGGCGGAATCGGCTAAAATTTGACAGGTGGATCGGAAAAAAAATCGCTCCGGGGGCAATTTCGTCATTTTTCGCGACGGTGGCTGAATGGGCTAAAATTTGACCGGTGGATCGAAAAAAAAATCTCTCCGGGCGCAATTTCGTCATTTCTCGCGACGGTGGCGGAATGGGCTAAAATTTGACAGATCGATTGGAAACAAAAATCGCGCTGGGGGCAATTTCATCATTTTTTGCGACGGTATCGGAGAGGGATAAAATTTGACAGATCGATGGGAAACAAACAACGCACCGGTGGTAATTTCGTCATTTTTCGCGCCGGTGGCGGAATCGGCTAAAATTTGACCGGTGGGTCGGAAAAAAAATCGCGCCGGGGGCA
>NW_019255440.1:83935-86586 GCF_002742605.1 Olea europaea var. sylvestris | reverse complement strand
AAAAATAAAATAAGCATTGACAAATAAGATTAGTAAGGACTTCCTTAATTTTATTGCAGCTTCAAACTCAAACTAGGGATTATTCAGTTATTATAGGTGCATAAAAGGAAAATACAAAGTTTAGACTAGTTTTCTTCCATACCTCACCAAATGGAATTACATAGAGATTTATATATAGAAAACAGATGTGATTCAAGTCTTCAAAATCTTTAATCTTAGGACTCGAAATGTTTGACATTAGGGTCACATCATCTATTGATTTAATCAATAATTTTCATACAACATTCTTTTTCATACATTAATCTTCTGCAAAGTCATCTCCTCTATTTTGGATTGATTGAAACTCCTTTCATCCTTCGCTTAACATTTCGAGATATCGAATCTTGGTATTTGCCACACTGAGATTTTCTTCCAACCTTCATTTGGTAGATGATTGAAACATTTTATTTTGTTTAAAACTTCTGGTTTAACCAGATTTTCTTTTACTTCAGAAATCTTTACTTCTTCTTTAAGAAAATTTATTTGATTTCTCTTTTGCTCTAAAATATTTATCTCCCCAATTACTGGTTTAGAGATAAAATTAAACAGGATTTTACAAATACCTTCTTTTGCAATGATATTGGTTTTATCTTTTAAGATTTGTGTTCCAAGGATTAAATCTAGAGAGAGGTTCCTAACCATAATAAAGGATGTTTTAAACATAACCCATCATTACAGACAATAGAATTAAAAAGTTTATATTTCACTTTCATGCTCGACCAATCTGTAGTGGTAAGGTTTTGAGTAGTTTTCTCAAAATATTGTAGTAATTATTCCTCCTCTCGTACAATCCAAATCAGCTACACTATCAACTAGAGCAGAACATTTTATACAAAAGGCTAACCACAGGATTGAATTCTCTTGAAGTTTCCAATTAATTAACTCTCCAATCAAGGTGTTAAACCTTTTTCTTCATGTAATTTTCCCAATTTATTGTTAAGCTATTAATCTCAATTTTGAGGTTATTAGTTCCTTTGTTTAAGTCATTTTGTTAAGGGTTGTTTTCCTTAGGAGCTTCAATCCTATCTAAGAGTCCTTTCATAGTAATATTTCAACGGGTTTACATTGAGTTTTGAATTTTTGAAGAAGAATTTTCCTTCTTTTTGGATAAATTTTTCAATTATATTAAGAACTTCATGGTCTTCAGACAAAACATTCATGATTGCTTCTAAGGAAGCATTGTTCGAAATACCTTCGCGGAGTTTGAGAGAAGAACCTAGAACCCGATCTAGGGCTGAATAGCAACTCTTACGTAAGCATACACACTTCGAGCAGAACTCAAAGCTATCATAGAGTAGATCCCCTCCAAATGGGCAGGACATCCGGGAGCTCACAGAACTTTGGCCGTAGTGGAGGATAGCTGCTACACTACTGGCCAAAATTGCGGGACAAGATCTTATATCTCTCGATAGCCCCATGTCTTAGATATCCCACCCAGTTAACGAGGATGAATAGGAGCTAGGTTCAGTGAGCAAAACTCTTGGGACTAAGATTCCGTACCTAGTACAGTAAATCAGAGATTAGACTATGTATGGAGATAGGTAGAGGAAGAGGAGGCAAGAACTTGCTCGGCATGTGACTTCTACAGCAATCCCATGTCTTCAGGCTCCAAATTGATAACAAAATTCTCCTAATTTGTTTCGAGAGATAAATCCTTGTTTTTTAAGTACATACATAGACTAATTCTCCATACTGTCTAAGTTAATGTTACTATTCCTCACTCTTTCTACAAACAACTTAGGAAGTCATGAAAGAATTTTTTCTTCCCAAAAATTACTATAAGCATTATCTCTTTTATCTACCAGAGAAACAAATGTAAATGTTGGTACCATGTAAAATGAGTTAAAGATCTAAAGGTTCATTTGTTAACATCTATTAATCTACCTAAGTGGGGTATATGTAACAACAAAGTGTTTTACAATCATTTGCAAAAGAGTCATAACTCCATCATCTTCAAGTTGTTCTGTTTTCATCTTTCCTTCTTATTTGATAATGTCTTTTTGGCATTAAGAATTTCTTGTTTCTATTGTGGAGCTAGCATCCTTTCCCACCAACCTTTAAGTTGACTTGTAAAACCTTGGACAAGCATTTGAGTTTTGACGGGGATATTATTATGTCTTACATGTTAGCACAAAGAACCATTCTTGGCAGAGTACCTTTGATAGTATATTTAGTCTATCTATCCATGTTCCATTCATAAATGGCATCAGGGAGTAAAGGCAAATTGGGCATCTTGATCCCTTTCTTCATATCTTGTATCGACCAGTGAAGGTCTAGGGTAATAGTTCCTAATAAAGTGATTTCCTATGAGGTGAGACTGTTTGAATTTTATGTTCTTCTTCCTCTGAGTAGAATTCTTTTGAAATTTTTTAATTCTTCTGAAGAACTATAAGAATCTATATCTACTTCCTCTTTTAAGAAATTTATAGCCTTTTATCTTTATTGTCTTTCAAATTTAATGAAGCAAGTTTTTCATTTAATATCTTGAGTAAATCATCCTCAAGAATTTTTAATTTCATATCAACATAATCCATTGAAGACTTGAAACTAGATTTCTCAACTTTTGAAGAACTAGATTTCTCAACTTTCTCAATTGGATTGATCACTGATAC
>NW_019255440.1:74881-77019 GCF_002742605.1 Olea europaea var. sylvestris | reverse complement strand
ATTTCTTTGATTTGTGGGATGGCTCTAGTTAATAAATGAAGGAAAAAAGCTAGTCTTCGTCAATATAAGAGAATAGGAAACACGAAAAATATGTCAATATATATACAAAAAGGAAATGTTTGTGATAAATTAAAAATAATTAAAAACAACCAACTTGCTTTTATTGATATTACCAAAGACAGTGTATAGACACAAGGTAAAGTTTACAAAATTTAGTAAGATTAAATTTAATGCTAGTGTGATAATTGCACATACTTAGATTTTAGGTGATGCTGCACTTATATTAGGGTGTCCATAGCGGTACTAAAATATAATTTATACAAAGTGGGTCCCCCTCCATCAGATGTGAACACCGTAATGGATACCGTATTATGTATAATTAGCATATTCCTAAATTTTTATCTTTTTGTTTAAATAAATTTTGTGCACCGAGCTCTCAATTTTAATTAAGGTGCTACTGGTGCACGAACACTCTACTTACTAGCTCAATCCAATTTCAATTATTGCAAAGCAATGAATTATTCATATTTGTGAAAATGAAACAAACAATGAAATTACTCGTAGTCTTGAGTAGTCCTAGTAAACATTCCTGGAACTAAAAGTGTTTATCAATAATTAGATGAAATGAAATTTGATGACTTGACCTAGACATATGATTCTACATTTTTATTTTTGACACGATAAAATGAAATAAGTATCTTCACAATAAGGTCCCTATACATTCACGCCTGACCAGGTTTGAATCAACATGTATCTTGTTTTTATAAAAGTTCTTATATGAGTTATTTTTTTGGGCTTAAAAACTCTTCAAATTCTTAGTTAAAGACCAAATTTAACAAATTTAATGAATATACAACCCCCATTTAGTTTTCCATTAAAAAAGAAGGTTAAAAGAAGGGACCTATGACGTTCATATAACCAAATACTATATAATCAAACTCCAACATATTTACTTACAACCCACTTAAGATTATGAAAGCCTAGCCCATAAATTAATTAAAAAGCCAACAATTTAAGAGATTAAGTTTTAGTAAATTTGATTACAAAGATTTAATGATAATTGGGTTGCCTCAATGGTCATCTACATGGCATTTCATATAGGAAACCCAGGTTTGAATCAACATGTATCTTGTTTTTATAAAAGTTCTTATATGAGTTATTTTTTTGGGCTTAAAAACTCTTCAAATTCATAGTTAAAGACCAAATTTAACAAATTTAATGAATATACAACCCCCATTTAGTTTTCCATTAAAAAAGAAGGTTAAAAGAAGGGAAGGTTACTTTTTCATTACACCTCTCCTCAAATTCGAATTTACTCTTATTTTCTCTCAAATATACTTCATGTCAAGTTAAGCTTAAGGAATAGCAAGGGTGTCAAGAAGAAAGACTTTTTACACATTTGGTTGTTTTATACCCAAGAAAATTCAAAGTATGTAGAGGTGCAAGTGTTTGTTTCATTTTCAAATTATGATTTTTGATAAATGTTTGAACGAAATGGTACCTCCAAGTACGGTGCTTTGGCACTACAATAGTTTGATTGATCATTCTCCAGCTCTACGTGTTATGATAATGCTATAGTAATTGGATTTTGTCGGAAATCCATCTACGTGCGACGGTATGAATCTATAGTCCAAAATTTCTAATTTGATAATGAAATACACCAATGATATCTATTGAGTTTCAAACTCATGGGTTAATTCACTTCCTGCATGCTGAATGGATTTTTCTTGGGGCGTGGATGATGGTAAAAGATGATACAACATACCATGGAGAAAGCCGGTGACTTGAAATTTTTAATTAAATCATGAAATGTTTACGTTTATTTTTTCTTTGGATTTCTATGGATATCATATGTGACACTCTTCTAAGAATATTTTTTTATGAATAAATTATGTTTGAAAGTAGATATGTGTCATAGAAAATCACCATTTACAAAGAATGTTAGGGATTTAAAGTTTTGCCATCTCTTCAAAAATTTCAGTTTCTACCTCGTCTTTAAAAATTCATAACTCTTTTGTCACTTAGCATTTTTATACAAAGACCAGTAGTGTTTGATAGCCTCATAGGTTAGCTACTAAATAAACTTAGAATCATGTCATTCCGATGTCGATAGAATTTTATGTCACTTAAAGTAAACT
>NW_019255440.1:50808-56989 GCF_002742605.1 Olea europaea var. sylvestris | reverse complement strand
TTATATCCTAGGGTAATTAGCAAAAAAGTGACATTTCAATAGTATTGTGTAAAATGACCTTTCATTTTATAGCATTTCACCCTCTACCTTCACTTTTTATTGTGAAAATCATCAATTTTATCCAATTTCTTGTATAAAATGACAAAGATACCCTCCTATTTAAATAAAAAATAAAATTAAAGAACAAATTGCAGTCATACTCCCGAATTTTTAAAAAGTGCAAATGAGTTCAAATAAATTATTAAAATGGTAATTAACACAATGGACCTTTCAATATTATTATGCAAAATATCCCTACTTTTCATTTTTTGATATTTCATCCTTATTTTTACATTTTATTTCAAAATTCATCATTTTCATGTATTTCTCAATTAAAAGCTGAAAAACAACAAATATACCCTTTCTTTAAATAAACCAAAAAGAAAAAAATAAAGAAAAAAAAAGAACAAATTGCAACTATACTCCCAAATTTTTCAAAAAAATACGAATAACTTTAATGGCTAATTAAAAATTAAAAAATAACTTTCTTTTTTAATAATTATTTTGGAATTTATTTTTTAAAAATCAAGCATATTCTAAAAATTATCGATTTATCTAAGCTGTCGTAACTAGATTAATCCATCATATTATATAAATTTACATAATATATAGTCAAAATAATCGACAGTAATATTGTTACAACCCATATTATTTAGTCAAAAGTCAAGAGTTGAATTTTCAAAGTCAAGGTCAACTAGGGACTTAAATGAAATAAATAATTTGATTGGGACTTAATTGACCAAATTATTTTATTGGGGTTTATTTTGTTATTGATTATTTTGTTATTAAGGATTTAAAATGGCCATCACTTAAACTTGGGGGATTTAGTTTTTATGTATGGATAGATTAATGACTAGAATTTATACAAAACATAAAAGAAGGGACATGATTGCAAATTTGGGTTATTGGAGGACAAGTGACAAGTTATTAACTAATGTCTCATTTTGTATGATATACACAAACAAGAGGGAGAGTCTTGGACAGAACTGCAGAAGCTAGAAAAACAAGAAAGAGGAAGAAAAAGAAGAGAAAACAAGAAGAAAAGGAAGAAAAAAGGGAGAAGAAAACTTGAGTTCCATTATTCAATTTCTTCATTTCTTAGAGAGGAAAAGAGGTAAATGTTTTATGGTATAATTTATATTAAACTTTCTAGGTTTCTAAGTGGTTGGGTTAATTTGATAGTTTAATTTTCAGATTAATGGGAAGAGTATGATTACAGGCCGGTCTATTTTATTCATGAAAGATTTTTATATCAAGATAAGAAATATTAATTTTGGTAAACCCTAAAGTTTTTAATTGAGTTCTTGAATAGGTATTATTAGTGGAAATGATAGTATTGATGAAATACACACTTGAAAGGATTAATATAATGAACAAGATGTAAATTAAATTGGTGCAAGAGAGAATTTAAGTTTCACAAGAATAGAAGAAGAAATTGTTTTTTATATTTGGGATGAAGGTAGATTTGGATATATGGCGTAGATGTGAAGGTATTAGAAAGTAAAAATTATTACAAATTGATTAAAGGAATTTTAGGAAAATCTCGCAAGTTTCGGGAAATTTTAGTTTAATTATTATATCATTAGAGATAAAAGGTTTCTTGATTTTAATAGTGGTTAAATAAGTTATTTTGTAACGTATTTTAAGTGGTGACGAAAAAATTGGAAAAGCTTATCGACCGGCCTAGTCTGTAGCTCATATTGTGAGTGGATATAAACTTATTTTTCAGAAATTAGTATTTATAAAATTTATATTAAATTGAAAAATTTATTAATTAATATAGTTGATTTGACATATGATTTTTAAAAGTTAAATTCAGTTCACTTAAATCATTTCATTGGCATATTATTTCAGTATTAAATAGTTCAGCATATTTAAAGTTATTTTCTAAAAACGAACACTGGTGTGATTGTGTTTCCATAGTGCACCAGTTATGGTGATTTTATCCGCTCTGCACTATTGTGAATGTGTTTTCATGGTGTATTATGACCAAATAGCTCTGCACGCGTATGACCAAAATTACAGAATTTCAGAATTGAATAGCTTTGCTATGTCTATTAGTGCAAACCGATACATGAGTATAGTTATTCTGGGTACCTTTTTAGTATGATTTTTCAGTGCTATACAGCTTATCAGATTCTAGAATACAAAATTTAGCTTATTCAGTTTAAAGAACAAAGAATTTAGCTTAAAGTACTGTGTAATGACATTTTTATTATAAACCAATTTTTAGAAAGTTAGCATAAATGGAAAAAGTATATTTGGTTACAAAATTATCCACTCACCAAATTACAAGCTCATATATTTCATCTCTCTTTTTCTTATCAGACAATAGCTGTGTTGAGCTGCATTGGAGCCTGTTGTATTACCAAATTGAGTCACTCAGTTGTTATTTGTATGTTCCTTTTTGATAGTTTGTACAGTTCATAATTTTTGGAGTAGATGCATTTTTTGTCAGTTTATATCATGGGCTCACTACATATTTTGTATAAGTAATGCATTTGGAGTCCTCTGATTTGTAAAGAAGTATAAATTCCATTCCAACGCACTTTATTTTGAATAGTTGTGTTCGGAATGGCTGATGTACCCTATTTTAAATTATATGTATTGGTTTGAGAAAGTTGTTAAATTTTCAAGTAATTTTAGTCCATATTTTAGAGGAAACATTGTCAATTTTTTATAAAATTATGTCATAGTCAAAGCAAATCATAGTTGCCTTGGTGGTGGTTCCGACATTTAGCTGGTATTCCTCATCAGCGCACGACATGTGTCGGGTCCATTAGGGTGATTCAGGACGGGTCGTGTCATATATAGCTTGAAAGAAAAATTGTGGAAGGAAGACAAGAGAATTACATATTAATTCGGACTCCACAATTTATTTTTTTGAGTATAAAATAACCTATGTCTAAACCTTCTGGATCCAGTTAATTTTGGACTTGGATAGAAGCAAGCTAAAGCTACCTTGGTAAGGCATTGACTTGAGTTCTCCTCCACTAATTTTGATGTTGGATTCCATATATATATATATAAATTTTTTTTTAAATCACACTTTCTTTGAGTTATGAAACTGTTACATGAAAAATAACATCTGTACTTTGATATACAAAATGTTACAAGAAAATTGATGCGGAAAGCAAGCATAGACTTAAAAATAATTGAATATTCGAAATTCAAATAATTTGATAAATCATACACTATCGAGAAGAGATCAATCAACTCGAAAATCGAGCATATCTTAAAAACTATCGAGTTTTCGAAGTTGTCATAACTTGATAAATCATACAACATTGAAAAGCTCGATCAAACTACTTCCACATGTTATAAAAGATTTTTTTGAGGTCATAACCATTTTTTAGTTATAAAGTCGTTGCAAGAAAATAGTGCAGAAATTGATTATAGGCTAAAAACCATCGATTTTTTTTTTAAATTATCATAACTTTAAGAAGCGTACGCACCTTCAAAAATATGGTATAAATATGTTATGAAATCACACCCATTCTTTTAGATATGAAGCCACTATGAGAAAAAGGGCATGAAATCGAGCAATCTTAAAAACGATCGATTTTTTTTTACAGTAGTCATAACTTGATGATTCATACACCATCAGAAAATCTCTATAGCTTACTTTTTATATGTTAAAAATGATATTTTTTGAAATAATACACATTTTCAGTTAAAATGTTGTTACCAGATACAATTTAGGATGTTTCAACTTCCCCATCCATAATCAGACTATATACCTTGCAATACATGGCAACTAGTATGAAAGATGTTCTCCCTTTCCTGCTCCATGTCATCCACCTAAATTCGTAACAAGTGTTTCACCTATCGCTAGTACTGTATTTTTTGACCATCACTAGCCTCTTTCAATTCTGGCATTTTGTCACTATCACTATCACTCACCACTTTCTATTATCAAGCAAGATCATTGCCCTTTTATTTGGACATTGAGAAGCAATGTACCGTGAACCCCAGTATCTGAAACACTTTATATCCCTATTTCGAGATGGTTGGGAATCCTCCTAGGGTTATACTTTTCTAGCTACTTCCTCTTTTCCCCTTGGTGGTTCGATCTTAACCTTTAAAATACCCCCCATAATTTCTATTTCTCTTTTATTTTGGTTTCCAAGTAGGATTAGAACCCAAAGAACCCGAAAAATATATACCTAGTCATTTTCTTTTTAAATTGCCTCTCTTCCTTCATAGCCACATGTAATTAGGGATGATGATTGAGCTCATCCGAGCCCCGGGTCCATTAAAATTTTAAAAAAATGGAAGTGGGAAACTAAATCTACTGCCTATAGGTAATTAAACTGCCTTAACCGAAAGCTTTATAGCTGCCCGTTGCTGCCTATTGGTAGCTCAATTGGCAGCTTAGAGGGAAAAAATACATTAAAAAATCGAGTTGGCTCAGCTAGGTAAGGCTAGAGCTGAAAGCTAGGGTCGAGCCTTAATTTTTTGGTCAAACTTTTGCTCGGCTCGGCTCAAGCCAAAAAAAGCCCGCTTTCAAGAAACTCGAGCCGAGAGTTTCGACTTGGCTTGTTGACATCCCTACATGTATTTCCTCCAACTATACATAATATTTTAATTTCACCGCATTGCTATCTCCTTATTCAAGCCATTCAAAAATTTAGCGATTGTGGCTTTTCGATCGTCCTCAACTTTCACCATAATCATATCTATCTCCATCTTTTTACAGTAATCTCCCACAATCCTAGAATCTTGGTTAAGGCCTGATAAAATCTATATAACCTCTTCCTCATGATAGTCTTTTAACTTACCCAATGTTTTGATAGGCCTCTCTTTGCTAATTGATGCCACCATGTGATTGCATACACTACAATCACTTGTTTCACCTTTGTCTCCTCCAAAAAGATATGGTAATCAAAGATCAACTCTACCTTCTTTTCCTATTCTAAAAATACCTCTAGATCATTTCTACCTTGGAATGAAAGAACTTTCATCTTAATACTACCCAAATTCTGATGAATCTTATCTCCACCAAATTCTCTAGAATTTCGTCTAAGCCCCCTTTCATGCCTATCTCCTCTATTTTTCATCTTACCCACTTCGAACTTTGATAATTGATCATCCTCATTCTCATCAACAAATTCAACTTTAGTATCATGCATATCTTGCCTCCTAACATTAGGAAATCCTCTAGGTTTTCTCTTTGTAAGTTTGCAATTATTGTATCCTGTCTATCCATTCTATCTCTAATTTCTTCAAATACCACATTCACCCAATCAAATCGTTGTTGCATGGCATCCATCATGAAGGCTTGATTGTATCTCTCTCGTGATATTGATTCTTCTTTCTCAGACATCCTAATAACTAGAATCTATATGCCTCGAGTGTTTGCACTCATGTTTTACTCAACTTGGCCTTTTCCCCTAATAATCTCACAACTCTTGCCCTATTTTCCCTTCCTCTCTCAATGCTTTCTTTCAAGTTCTCTAAGGATTGAAGTAATCTCAATAATTTTTTGTGCTCTTATAAGGTTTGAACTGCAAGAACAAGGAATTGAAAAAGGATAATGACTTGAGAAAAAAGGACCCAAAAAGCTAAAATCCCGATTTGAAGTTTGACCCAGTAATTTATTGAATCACGGAACCAAAGTCATAAAGGAACTTGACATCTTAATCACAAAAATTATGAACCTTGCTATAAAGCTATTGAATGCCACAAAAGATGAAATCTTGGATAAGTACACATTTTAGTACAATGAAGAAAGAAGAAAGCAACCTTTATTTGATATCTCTCAATATTGTGTTGTTATTACTATGAAAATAATAAGCCCTATCTATAGAGAACTCCTAAAAACCCTAAACAAATCAGAAATAGTCTAAATATTACTAAAACAAAAGAGTTCTAATGAAATTAAATAGCTAAGAAATGCATTCATATTTTAAACTATGCGGCTGCGTAGAACACTTAGGTGCTAGTGCTTGGTAGTCTTCTTTTTTACTCTAGAAGGTTTTCAATGTTGAATGTGATCGCATGCATGTAAAGCCTGTGCGACCGCATGGTTCGTCGGAATCTCCTTTCATCCTTTGCTCGAATTAAATGCACCCATCTTGGTTTTTCTTCCATGCCCAACATGAAACTTGATATTTTCCTCATTGCACTCGAACTCTCGGCC
>NW_019255440.1:40035-43662 GCF_002742605.1 Olea europaea var. sylvestris | reverse complement strand
ATGCTTTTTTGGGATAAAAAGAAACATGTGATATCTCCTCCTTACAATTCTAATTTTCATGAATCAAATATTCTTACAAAATCCCATCCAGTTCAAATGAATAAAGACTTATTAGATCGTTATATCAAAGAAATTAAAGATTTGCTTGATAAAGGTCTAATTCGTCTGAGTAGATCTCTTTGGAGCTGCTATGTTTTCTATGTCAATAATTTTATTGAAATTGAACGCAGTGTTCCACATTTGCTATCAATTATAAATCTCTCAATAAAGCTTTTCAATGGATTAGATATCCATTACCTTGAAAGTAACATATGTTAAACAGACTATACAAATCTGTTGTCATCTCAAAATTTTATATGAAGTCAAGTTTCTAGCAAATTCAAATTAAAGAATACTATAGGTACAAAATTGCTTTTAATATTTCTTTTGGACAATACGAATAGAATGTTATGCCATTTAGCCTGAAAAATGCTTAATCTGAATTTCAAAAAATTATGAATGATATTTTCAATCCTTTTACAAACTTTATTCTTGTTTACATTTATGTTCTTATATTTTTTTAAGTATAGAACAACATTTTAAACATTTAAATGCATTCATTCACGTTGTCAAGAAAAATGTTTGGGAGTTTCTCTTATGAAAATTGTTCTTCGTCAAACAAAAGTTAGGTTTTTAGCATACATTCATCTACGAACCATTACTCCTATTCAAAAAAGTTTAGAATTTACTAATAAATTTTCCTATGAAATTCTAGATAAAACGAGTTTGCAATGTTTTTTAGATTGTGTCAATTATGTTGTTGATTTTATCAAACATATACATCAAATTTGTTTCCCTCCTTTCAAAAGGCTATAGAAAAATTTTGATACATGGAGTCACAAGCATACAATAGCTGTCCAAAAAGAAAAAAGAAAATCATTGTCTCTCAATCCTTGACCCTACTCCCTCCAATATTGTTGAGATTGATGCGTCTGATATAGGGTATGGTGGAGTGCTAAAACAGATTTTCAACCAATCAAATCAAGAATAGTTGGTTAGGTAACAATGGTGTGTGGTTGGCCCTCAAAAGAATTATTCCATTATTAAAATAGAGATTTCATCTATTGTGCTATGTATTTCAAAATTTCAAGATGATTTAATTAATAATTTTTATTTTTTGAAAATTGATTGTAAAGCATCCAAAGATGATTTACAAAAAGATGTGAAAAATCTTATTTTAAAACAAATATTTTCCGAGTTCAAGCTTGATATCTTCATCTATTTGAAGATTATTAATCTTGCCTTTCAAAGAACACTTAGCCCCCGTTTGCCCCCTATTAATTTTCATTCCATTACATTTCATTTCATTTTTCTCTATTATATTTTCAATCACAGAATCTTCTATAAAATAATATTACACGTAAATCGAAAACTTTTTATTCTTTTTCAACCACTCATTTTCCAGAAAAAAAAAACTACTCTACCCAATTACATTTTCACAAAATGGAGGGCAAATGGGGGCTTATTAGAATAATGCTCTTGTTTTTCATTTCCAATAAGTAATATCAAAAGATTTTGAATACTTTTTCTTTAGAAATTTTCTTTGAGGAAAATTTTTGGAATAAGAATTTTGAAATTTTTTTTCTCTAAAATAAAATTTCTAGGTGAAATGACATTTACATTGCTGATCAAGTCTCTCTAAAGCATGTTAGATAAGGTTGGTGAATCAGGCTGTTCTAATTTTCGATTTTATCTTCATATCGAGGTTTTGGATATTTGGTTTAAAATCAACACCAGTTAAAGAAGATGTTGAAAATTTTGTAGATTTAAAAGTATTATCTCTAGATCTATCTTCAGATCCAGCAGAAAAAAATCTTTGAAATCTAGATGAAAATATATATGATCTTTTAAAAATCATCTTAATTATTTGACAAGGAGTAGTTTGAATAGGAGCAAGAATAGAGTTTTGAACATTCTTAAAATTCCACTCAAGTCCTCTGGATTGAAGATTCAAGGTACTCTTTTGGGAATCACGGTATTTGAATGAAAAGGATTAACTTCAAGCAAAAGGCTTTCATCTTTTGGAGACGAACAAAGATCACCTATATTGAGAATTCATGAGCTTATATATTACGGCAAAATCATTTGAACGATCATCAAATCAAGATTGTTTGTTTGAATATGAAGATTTAGAGCATTAAGAATAGCTCCATCATTACGATTGATTTAAAATTTTGGATAACAATTTGAAAATACAAGACTACTTTCTACATTCAATTTAGAACAGATAGTAATGAATTTTCAAATTTGAGAAGAAGACTCTCCTAAGGAGAATGGGAATATCTAAACCAAGTCGAAACAGATATTTAAATTTCTTCCTGTGAGATTCAATAACTTCTTTTGAAAACAAATTTATATAAGCATTTTGACTCTTGATAAGTAATGTTTGCTCAAAAGTTTTGATACCATAATTTTGAGAAAAATCAAAATTTCATATTTTAGAGATAAAATTTTCTCTACCTTTGGAATATTTTAGTTATGCAATCTTTGTTCTATTTGAATTTGAAGTTCATGACTATTGAAATTATTTCATGCAGATGTAGATGCTTGATAAATTCTTCTTTATTTTGAAAAACATTTGATATATTCTTAGATTTATTACTAGATCTCCTAAACCAATTTAAAATCGAAGACATAATTACACAAAATGAAATTATATTAACTTACCACTGTAGACACAATGCTACAAGATACTCTTACCAAGCCCATAATGGGACCACCCAAACATGCCTACACCGGCTTAACACGGGCTGACCAACTTTTTCTTGATTGTAGATAAAGCTGGCTAAACAACTTTTGAAGTGGCAAACACATCTTACAAAAAATATTTGTTGACTTATAAGCCCGATATTTTTGAAGTTTATCCAAGTAGTTGGACTCATATAGCCATTTTGTATTCTTTTATTTTTCTTGATCAACTAATTCATCAATTTCAAGTCCATAACAAATCTTCATTACAATGATAAAAAATTGCTAATTCCTCTGGTGTTTTGCATTAATTGAACATGACCATTAATCTTGATTTTTCTGTGAGAAAGTCATCATTTTTTCTCCAAATTTTCTTTGAACTTTTGAGACAATGATATTTTTCTATTCTTGACTCTATGAATTTATTGCTTTGAACAGCAATTAGTTTCACGGAAATTTGACCTCAATTTAACTTTGAATCTCCGAACAATCCTTTGCATGTTATAAATTCAAAGCTTTGATCTTGATAGACAATGAAGTCCCAACAGAATATCCATGAGACTCTCATATTGAAGACGAGTCAGAACAAAGTATTTCTTGAGGCTTTAAAAAGGTTTTTGCCTTTCTTTTGAAGTGTTTGAACCCTTGATGAGTGAGATTGGGTAAAACAATTTCACGAAGACCAAACAGTCGAACCATGGTTGATGAAATAAAATGAACCAAGAATGCGTAATTGCTCTAAAGTGAAATACATTATGCTAGGCATCCTTGTAATGAAAATAATTGAAATGTAATTCGAATCATTCGCCTATTGAGAGGCGCATTCGCTTCTCATTCCATAGTTGTTGTCCCCAGTTTTCATGTGACAGCACCCTTTGAATACTTATTTTTGAAAAATCA
>NW_019255440.1:31590-36435 GCF_002742605.1 Olea europaea var. sylvestris | reverse complement strand
TGCATTTGTGTTTCACTTCATTTGGTTTTTTCACCCTAATTATCTCATTACTCTTGCCTAAACCCTTAATGCTTTCTTGTAAAGTGCTTCAAGAAACTAATACAATCTCAATCAGAAGAACTCACCCATTGTGAAGGTCAAATAAAGGTTTGAAGAAGGAAATTGACTTGAGGAACACTCAAGAAAAGATGGAATGGAAAATTGAATGGGAATGCCAAGAAGAAATTATATCTAGAATTTGATTCTCGCCTCTTACAACAATATCAACTCCAAGGTAGGTTGAATCGAATTCTTGAATGAATATAAACCAAAAGGCCAAAAATGGAAAAAGAAATTACTTAATTAAAATCTAATGGACAAACAATTGAATATTTTTTGGTGTTTTTATTGGATTGAACGACTCAAGAACATGATGAATAACCATGTGGAAGGTAAAGATATAACTTTGATTTTAGAGTCAAAGTTTCGACACCAACTGATGTGAACCCACATAGCAATAATAGCTTTGAAACTCAAACAAGATTGAATCACAACCCCAAGAAAGCTAAAATTCCAATTTGAAGCTTGACCTATTAATTTCTTGAGCCAAAGTTATAAAGAAACTCGAACCCTTAAGTACAAAAATTATGAATCTTGCTATGAAATTGTTGAATGCCAAAAAGATGAAATCCTTGCTTAAGTTTGAAATTGAGTTCAATGAAGAACAAGAAGAGAGCAACTTTGCATCGATTTAGTCTCTCAATAATGAATTAATTTACAATGAAAGAATGGGGCCATACATATCAGCAATTCATAATTACCCTAATTAAAATGTAAAACGTCAAGAAAATATCAAACAAATAGAGTCCTAAACGAAAAAAGAAAAATTAAACCAACAGGGCGCGCCGTCATTTAATTTGGTTATGGGTTAAAATTTTGCCTAAGCGTGCGCATTACTTTCCAACTACTCTTCGGGCTTCATTTATTGAAACTTAGCTTGAACTAATTTCACTAAGGTTGGTTCTTTTTTCATCCCATCTTGAAATTTTGTGTATAGCAAGAACTCTTGGCCCATGTATATTGGACAAGTAATCATTCCTTGATCTTCTTTACTCGCGATCTCGTCATTGTCCTTCTTTCCACTATCAATGGATGGGGCCAGCCTTTGTCCCATGGTTCTCATCATCAATCCATTAGAAAATTTGACTTCAAGTTAAGAAGAAGAATGAACACTATGTGTGTCAAGCTAATAAAGGGCGGAGGCATGTTAGATTTGAACCAAGTGATTGGATTTGGATACATATGAGAAATAGATTTTACGGCTCAAAAGGAGATCAAAATTACAACTGAAAGGAGATGGACCACATTCCAAGTGCTTGAATAGGTTAATGACAATGCTTATA
This sequence comes from Olea europaea var. sylvestris, assembly GCF_002742605.1. NCBI lineage: Eukaryota > Viridiplantae > Streptophyta > Magnoliopsida > Lamiales > Oleaceae > Olea > Olea europaea. Next base: position 35,053 of record NW_019255440.1, on the reverse strand, counting down.
AATTGGATCTTCCAGGTGAGTATAACATTTATGCTACTTTCAATATTTTTTATCTTTCTATATTTCATGACGCATCTAAAAATTTGAGGACAAATCCTATTCAAGAGAGAGGGAATGATGAGAACCATGGGACAAAGGCTAGCAAGGATACGTTAATTGTGGAAGAAGGACCAATGACGAGGTCACAAGCAAAGAAGATCAATGAAGCCATGGGATTACTTGTTAAATTTATATGGGCCTAGAGTTCAAAAGCAACGAGTAAAACATCAAGTGTCACATTAGGCATGGAAGAAGAACCAAGATGGGTGCATTTAATTCAAGCAAAGGAAGATGAGGACATTTTGGCAAACCATACGGCCGCATAGGCTTAACATGCATGTGGTTCTTTCAAAACTTACAACCAAGTCGAGAAGAAAAATATGCATACAATGTGGCCACACCTAAGTGTGCTATGTGGCCGCATAGTTCAAGAATTTGGACACGGTTTTTAGTCGTTTATTTTCGTTGGAACTCTTTTATTTTATTAATTTTTAGATTATTTCCGATTTGTTTAGGGTTTTTATGATTTCCCTATATATAGGGCCTATTTCTTTCATTGTAAAAACAACACATTATTGATAGATTAAATCAATGAATTTTTTTTTCTCGTTGAACTCAATTTCGAACTTATCAAGGATTTCGTCTTTGTGAAGTTCAATAATTTCATAGCAATGTTCATAACTTTTGTGATTAAGGGACCAAGTTCCTTTATAACTTAGGTTTCTTGGTTCAATAAATTATTAGGTTGTCCGTCAAATTGGGATTTTACCTTTCTTGGGCTTACGATTCAATTTTTTCTAGGTTTTGGAGAACTACTATTGTTACATGGGTTCACATCAAGATAAGAGAGAGAGTCTCAGGGACAAAAGACTTTCAAAAGTGTGCATTTTTTTCTATTTTTTCAAAAGATAATGAAATAAAGAGGGCTTTAGTGGAAAACCCACCTTTGATATTGTTGGTTTGTAAGGAATCATTCCTTAATTTTGAAGAAAATAACATTCCTAGTTTGGCTATTTTTTACTGCAGGAATTTGAAGATTTGTTCCCTGAGGACATGCCTAGCGGGTTGCCATCCGTTCGAGGCATTGAATATCATATTAGCTTTATACTTAGACCTGTTATTCAAAATCGGCTAGCTCATAGAACTAATCCCGAGAAGACAAAGGAGTTTCAAAGGCAAGAGGAGGATTGATGAGTAAAGGCATGTGAGGGAAAGCATGAGTCCGTGTGTTTTGCTTGTGCTTTTTGCACCTAAAATGGATGGGAGTTGGAAAATCTTATGCAAGTTTTGGAGCTACTATTGCTACGTAAATTCACATCAGTTGGTCTAGTTTTGGCTCTAAAATCAAGATGCCTTGATCTTTCCAAATTTTTTTCTAATTCCCAACTTCTTCATTGAGTATTCATCTCCTTGAGTTTTACATCAACACAAATACACAAGAACATTCAAGAATTGTTCTATGCAATTAATTTTTTTTGCACCAATACAATTTTTTTTTAATTTTTATTGCCTTCGTTGATTTTTGCATATATAGGTGTCGGAAAAAATTCTGGCAAAAAGAAAAAGAAAATTTCAAGCAAAAAATAGGCGTCTCCGATTTCAAAAAACACTTTCCTGAATATTCTTGAAGTGCATTTTCTTTCAAGGGAAGTAAGAATTGTTAGTACTTCAAGCACATAGTGGGAGTTCAATGAGATGTTTTGGCATTAAGACCTTAGAGATACTGCATGAACATTTTTTTTTGGCTTAAAATGAAAATAAATGTTAATCGCATTTGTAGTAGATGCATTGTATTTGTCCTATGGGGGACACATGTCCTCCCCTAGAGATATAGGGCCTATGTGGCCTTGTTTCCCAGGGAAGGCTTATACATCTTTACCTATTCCTAGTGAACCTTGGGTTGCGATTGCCTAGGAGTAAATGGGGTAGAGATTCCATATTTGTTGTGGTGTATAGGTTTAATAAGATGGCACACTTCATTCATTGTCACAAAACAGATGATGCCACGAACATAGATGACTTATTCTTTAAGGAAATAGTGAGACTCTACAGGATACTAGGGGTATTGTGTCTGATAGATATGTTAAGTTCCCTAGTCATTTTTCGAGGAGTTTGTGGGGTATGTTTGGATCCAAATTATTATTTTCGACTACTTGTCATCCACAAATATATGAACAAATTGAGGTAGTTAATAGGACATTGACCCAACTTTTGTGTATAATTAATAAGAACTTAAAAAGTTCGTAGGATTGCTTGCCATTTATAGGGCCATAGATTCTAATACTTCTTATACTCCTTTTGAAAATGTACAACCTAACCTCAACTCCTTTAGATTTATTTCCTTTATCAGTTGATGAAAGATGTAGTAGATGGTAAGAAGAAGGATGAATTGGCTAGATCAATCCATGAGAAAGCTCGACTTCAAATTGCGAAGAGTAATAAACACCATGCTACTCACGCTAATAAAGGATGAAGGTATGTTGCGTTTGAACTAGGTGATCGAGAGGAAATGGACCATTCTAAATGTTGAAAAGATCAATGACAATGCCTATAAGTAGGATCTTCGAGTTGAGTATAATATTTCTACTACTTTTATTATTTCTAATCTCTCTCTATTTGAAGCGGTGCAAATTTGAGGACAAATCCTTTTGAAGAGTGAGAGAATGATAAGAAACATGGGATGAAGGCTAGCAAGAATCGCTTAATTGCGGAAGAAGGACCAATGATAAGATCGCGAGCAACCAAGATCAAGGAAGCCATGCGATTACTTGTTCAATTTACATATGCCGAGAGTTTGAAAGCAACGAGCAAAAGGTGGGGGCTTGATTCAAGCAAAGGAAGAAGAGGAGATTTTGGCGAATCATGCCGACATAAGCTTCATGTCCATGTGGTTGTATTCAACACTCAAAACCAACTTGCGATGAAAAGAAGGTCTACCATGCTGCTGCACGAAAACCCTTGTTTGAGTACAATTTTTTTTTTTAAATTCGTTTTTTTAAAACTTAATTTCAACCATACATTCTTCAAAAAATAATATTATACTTATATCGAAAACAATTTTTTAATTTTATCCACACATTATCAAAAAATCACTATTAAAAAATGCATTTTTCCTCTAAAAATGTGGTACAAATTAGGGCTAAGTGTGCTATGCGGGAGCATAGCTCAAGAATTTGGTTGCATTTTCCGGTTGTTTAATTTAGTTAGAAATCTTCTATTTTGGCAACTTTCAGATTATTTTCGATTTGTTTTGGGCTTTTATGAGTTCTTTATATATATGGCTCATTCTTTTCATTGTAAAATAACACATTATTGAGAAGCAAGGTTGGTTTTTTCTTTTCCTTCATTGAACTCAATTTCGAACTTATCAAAGATTTCATTTTTGTGGCATTCAAGAAGCAAGGTTCATAAATTTTGTGATTAA
>NW_019255440.1:20791-31360 GCF_002742605.1 Olea europaea var. sylvestris | reverse complement strand
TAAGGGCCAAGATTTTGAGTGCTACGAGCAATATAAAAAGTTTTAAGATGGCCATAATTAAAGAATCAACCTTAGTGCACTTAATTCAAGCTAAGTTAGAAGAAATGAAGCCTAGACTGTAGCCGTAAAACTATGTGTGCATAGCAAAGTAGGTCACATGTGCACGGATACGAAGTTTCAACCAGTAGGGAAATCAATTAAACAATGTGCGCACTTGCAGTACAAAATTCTGTATGTGTTTTAATTTTTCTTTTTTTTTTGTTTAGAACAATATTTTTTTTTCTAATGTTTTATGAGTTATTAAGGTTTCTTTGTAATCGCTTATACATGGTTTCATTCTTTCATTGTAAATTAATTCATTATTGAGAGATTAAATCAAAGCAAGGTTGCTTTCTTCTTCTTCCTCATTGATCTGAATTCCAAATTTATCAAGGATTTTATCTTTATGGTATTCAACGAATTAATAGCGAGGTTCGTAATTTTTGTGATTAAGGGTCAATTTCCTTTTTAACTTTGGTTTCTTGACTCAATAAATTATAGGGTCAAACTTCAAACCAAGATTTTAACTTTCTTGGGGTCGTGATTCAATCTTGTAATGAAACCAAAGCTACTGTTGCTATGTGAGTTTACTTCAATGTAAAAGAGCTTTTGCTCTAAAATCAAGGTTATATCTTTATCTTTCCAGGTTCACTCAATAATAGTTTCTCAATTCTTGCCTTTGTTGACTTTTCGGCATATTTAGGCGTCGAGAAAAAAAGGAAAATTCTAGATTCCAGCACAGAGAGAGAGAGAGGGAGGGAGGGAGGGAGAAAATTAAAAGCAAAAAAGAGGCTTAATAATTTCAAGAAACACTTTCTTGAAAATTTTAGCGACGTAATTTCTTTGAAGAGGCCTATTCATGAATTTCTAGTACGCATGGGCGTTTAATGGGACATTTTGGCATTAACAAGACCTTCGAGATGCTGTATGAACATATTTGTTGGCTTAATATGAAAATAGATGTTAATTGCATTTTTAGTAGATGCATTGTATATAAAATGGCTAAGTCTAAATTTTAACCAGAAGGTTTGTCATCTGTTCTAGTGAACCTTGGATTGATGTACCTATGGACTCTGTGTAGAGACTGCCTACAGCTAAAAAGGGCAGAGATTCCATTTTGTGGTAGTGGATAGTTTAGTAAGATGACATACTTCATTCCTTGTCATAAAATAGATGATGCTCAGAACATTGTGACTTATTCTTTAAGGAAATAGTGATACCTAGGAGTTTGTGGAGTATGTTGGTAGCCAAACTATTATTACTTACAAATAGATGGACAAAGTTGGTAGAATTGCTTGAATTAAGAGAGGTTGCATATAAAGGGCTACACATTCTACTATTTCTTATGCTCTTTTTGATGTTATATATGGCTTTAATCTACTAATCCTTTGAATTTAATTTCTTTACCTGTTGATGAAAGTGGTGGGCTCAACGGTAAGAAGAAGATTGAATTGGTGAAATTAATCAATGAGAAAGTTTGACTTCAAATTGTGAAGACGAATTAACACTATGCTTCTCAAGCTAATAACTTCGTATGTCACGTTTGAACAAGGTGAATGGGTTTGGGTACATATGAGAGAAGAGCATTTTTCAGCTCAAAGGAGGTCAAAATTGCAATTGAGGGTAGATGAATCATTTTAAGTGCTTGAAAAGATCGATGATAATGCCTATAGATTAGATCTTTCAAGTGAGTATAATATTTCTTCTACTTCCAATGTTTCTAATCTATTCTCTTTTGATGTAGGTGGAGATTCAAGTATGAATCATTTTGAAGATTGAACGAATGATGAGAACCAAGGAATGAAGGCTAGCAAGGATCTTGTGCTTGTAGAAGAAGGACGAATAATGAGATCACGAGCAAAGAAGATCAAGGGAGCCATGGGATTACGTGTCCAAGTTATGTGGGCCAAGATTCCAGTGCAACTAGAAATATACAGAGTTTCAAGATGGGCATGAAAGAACAATCAACCTTAGTGCACTTAATTCAAACAAAGTTAGAAGAAGTGGAGCATGAAGTGTAGCTAGAAAGCGGCACAAGTGCTCAATAAGGTGAAACTTCAACCCATAGCAAAATCAATTGAACAACGCTTAAGAGAGAATACATAGTGCGCATGCTCACTACAAATATCTAAAGGTGATTTAATTTTTCTTTTTTCATTTAGAACTCTATTTTTTTGATATTTTATGGATTATTTAGGGTTTCTTTGTTATTGTCTATTCTTTCATTGTAAAAAATAAATATTTTGAGAGAATTAATAAAACGAGATTTGCTTTCTACTTGTTCTTAATTGAACTCAATTAGAGCTTATCAAAGATTCACACTCGTTGTTGTGTTCAACACTTATAGCAAGGTTCGTGACTTTTGTTTTTGGTAATTATGGGGTCAAGGCATCAATAACTTTGATTATTACATTCAATAAATAGTTCAAGCTTCAAACCCTGATTTAGCTTTCTTGGGGTTTGTTCTAATCTTTTATGAGTTTGGAGTTTAATTACTATTTGGAACACATCATTACCAAAAAGTTCCAGCTATGAAAATGAAGTGGAAATATATAATAAACTAACTTTGGAAATAAAAAAACAACAAATAATAAATGAATTGAGAACTATACAATTTGATTGTGAATGATAAAATTTTTGCAAAAAAAAATTCAATAGAAAGTGGACTAAGATTATGCATTTAAATACTAATAGTGGGAATAAAATAGTTGAGAAATTAAAATAAAAAATAAATCTGCAAAATCATGTAAAGGTGTCATAACCATTTTCCATATGTATGTGCACTTCGCTTCTCAAAATATCATCTTCCATTGCATTTCTTCACCTGATATTGGAGGGAAGTGATGAGTATGTTTATACTCTTATAATTATAATACAAAATCTAATTATATTTGTAAATTAGAGTGAGTACTTTCTATTTAAGATAGTGTATATATTATTATTTTAGGTAAAACTCAAACTCAAACTTGGAGGCATTTGGAGAGAAAAAAAATTAGCCTGAAAGGAGTTTAATTATAGCAAATGAAGGCTAACCAGCTGTACAGAATTAATAAGAAGCATTAAGGGAGCATTCAAAGGGAAGTAGCTAGTTTTGGAACAGAAATTCAGCTTATCAAAAGTTCGGAGACTAAATTTAACATCTTTGAAACTTGTGAAAGACCAATTTCGAATGATTACGGAGGTTAAGGACTACCACGGCAACATTTCAAAGTATTGGGACTAATATTAAAGTTTTTACCAAAAAAGGACAAAAATATGAAGTATATGGACAAAATTGAAATAAGCCTGAAGGATAAGGGTTGATCTCAATTCGCAAACATAATTTTCTAGCGAAAAGTTCCACAAGGGCACGATATCATGTTTTATAGTATAACAATGAGTTAGAATGTCAAACCAACCGGGATTGAAAATAAAAAATATACTCGGCACTATAATGAAAATAGCCCTTACTTTGTTTGGATTATCAAATTTATAATGTCAATGTAATTAACTAAATCTAAGGTGACAGAGTGACTAATCAATATTTCTAAATATTCCTAAATTCCATGTCCAATATTTCCATTTCAAATCAAAACCTAGGATTTCATAAGTTCTGTGGTTCTTTATGGAAGCACTTAAAATGATTTATACTTTCTCTTGAAACCTATTAAACCCAGGTTATGTTATTCTATGATTACATTCCAAATTACCTCCCTCTTGTACCAAATCTTAAACATTACATCAATAAATTTAAAGCATTAATAAAATAAATAATTATTGAAATCAAAACATAATCTCAAATTTAGATAACATCAATCCCCCAGATGAAAAAACTAGTTCATGGAGGAAAATTATGGAAAATTCATAATCATGATCACTAGCATAAACAAGAAAGAGAGAAAAAAATATGTTAGAGTTTGTATCAATCTTCTTTTTTGATGTCTTGAATCGTCTTGTCGAAATGTGCCTAAAAGTCCATTCAAAAGTTGTATTTCTCATCCCTTTTAACGTCTCTTCTAAGTTAGGATCGTTTTAAACTTTTTTTTGGATCAAGATTTACTTAATTTTCGTAGCACAATGCCTAGGTTTTCTGAGGGCTGGGGAAAACTTTCGAACTATACTGGACCAGAAATTCAACCAAACAATTCTTCTTAAATAACCGATTAGGTGAATCGAAAACTGATGGTTTCGGTTCGATTCTCAATTCTAGATAAAGAATTGAAGATCCAAATAAGAACCAAATCTTTCTATTTTTTTAATTTATTTATTATAAATAAGATAATTTTTTTTAAAATTCTTGTAAATAAATTGCTAACTAATTAATTAAGGTCAAACCCAAAAATATGATTCTCTTATTTCTAATTTCCAGTCCAAGCGCAACTTAATCAGATTGACCAAAGTTTTACCCAAATCTGTTATTTTTCCAAAGTGCCATTTCCACCATTCGGGAGAAATCGAATTGAAACTCGACTGCGTCAATATTAATTATTGTGAGCTCGTTACTTATTGGACTACGTTATTTTATAAGAGCTAAGATTGAGCACGTCATTAATTGAATTAATGTAACTTTGTATATATTAAAATTTTAATTAAAACACGAAACTCGAGAATCAATGGAACTAAACCAAACTTGAACAGTTCTATAATTAAATTTGAATATGACGGTTACATTTACTAAATACCCTGAAAATTTCAGGACCGATTTAGAACCAAACCAAACTAGACCATCTCTAGCCTTAGGAGCTGTAGTATCGCGCCTATCTGTGTAATCGGCCAATGCTTGTTTGCTACACTTTTGTTTTGCTTTCTGCCTAGGTTAGGCGTTCTGTTCTATACCCTATTTTGTATTTGTTTTTCAACCAATGGCATCCTAGGCACTACATGGGTATGCATTGAGGTGTCCAAGTTCTAAAATTCTTTTCCATTTTCAACATTACTGGTGTCTAGGCTCTTGGATGATAGCTCCTAGGGGTAACATTATTTTCTCACTTTATTCATTTTTCAACTTAACCTCTTTCTTTGCCCCTATAGCATATTTCCAAGTCCTCGCATTCCTCGGTGCATATCATCATTACTCTTTGCTTCCTTCAAACTCCAACATCCTCACCTTAACTATAACATGAAAGCAGAGATCAAAACAATCTAAAACTCATAAGATTATAAAAAATATCATGTTTATAGAATTTATATAATGAGTGAAACAACACGTTTTATGGGAGTCTTCCACAAATTTCCATATTCTTCATAATCAAGATAGAAATTGAATTACTTTTATTTTTCATTATCGAGTGTTTGCATTTTTCTTCAAACACTAGAAACACTTAAAACATGTTTTGAATTTTATATTATATATCTAATCATACTTTTTAAATGCATTTTCATTGACATCCATTGGGTTTTTGTTTTAGTTTTCCATTTTGAGGGTTTGTTTTAAGATTGTTAAAAATGCATTGGTTTGTCATTTAAAAACAAAAAACACTAGAAAATATTTCTTAAATATTTTTTCTCACTACAAAAAGTAAAATTAAAAAAATAATAAATAGAATACAAAATATAGGAAATAAAAATAAAAATTATAGATGTGGTCTGAGAATATTTTTATTTGTGTATTTTAATATTTTTCTTAAACTAATATATAAAAAATCATTAAGAGCTTGTACTATTTTTTATTTTTATTATATTATTCTTTAAGAGTTTTAATTTTAATTTTTTTATTTTAAGATATTATTTGCTGAATATGTTTATTTTTTTCATTCTTGTCAATTTTATTTCTTTTTTATCCTCGTTGAACTTAACTTCAAACTTATCAAGGATTTCATCGTTGCGGTGTTGAATAAATTCATAGCAAGGTCCATAGTTTTGTTGATTAAATGATCAAGTTTCGTATAACTTGGTTACTCAATTCAATATATTATTGAGCTGAGCTTCAAATTGGGAGTTTAGCTTTCTTGAGGTTATGATTCAATCTTGTGTGGGTTTCGGAGCTACTATTGCTACATGTGTTCATATTAATTGGTATCAAAGTTTTTGGCTCTAAATTCAAGGTAAATCTTTATCTTCCCGCATTTTTTTTTTCTAATTTCCATCTTCTTCATTGACTCGCCATCATTTTCTTGAGTGCTCACCATCTTCTTGAGTCTTATATATCGACATAAATATCAAAAACATTTGATAATTGTTTTGTTCATTAAATTTAGTGCATCGATACAATTGTTTCCTAATTTCTTGGATTTATAAATTTTTTGCATATATGTCAATAAAAAACCGAAAATTCTCGACAAAATAATCCAGCAAAAAGGAGAAGAAAATTCAAAACAAAAAAGAGGCTTGTTCAATTTCAAGAAACACTTTCTGGAAAATTCTTGAAGTGCAGCTTCTTTCAAGAAATTAATTCAATACCTAAATCATCCATTGGTATCCATTTTGTTTTGGAAAAGGCATAAATCAATTTCAAGAACCAGTTTCTTGAAATTCTTGGTTTTGTTTTCATTCAATTCCTTTCTTGCATCCTTTTCTAGACTCATTATCCATCTTCACTAAGTTCTTGCGTTTTGTACCTGATAAGGGAATTTTTTTTATTGAGATCAATTAGTATCTTAGAGAACTTGAAAGAAAGCATTGAGAGGGAAAATGTCGGAGTTATTAGATTATTAGAGGGTAAAAGCCAAATTTCAATGAAACATGAGTGCAATACGTGAGGCATACAATTCTAGTTATTAGGATGTCTGATAAAGAATGATCAATATCTAGAGAGGGAGACAATCAATTCTTTATGACAAGGATCATGCAACAACAATTTGAACAGATGAATGTGGTTTTTGGAGAAATTAGAGATTGAATGGATCTACTGTAGACAGTAATAGCAAACTTACAAATGGAGCAACCTAGAGGAATTCCTAATGTTAGGTGGCAAGGTAGTAATGAGGATGATCAAACATTGGATGCTTCGTGTAGGATGAGGAATAAAGAAAAAAAGATGTGAAAGTGGCCAAGAGAATATCCTAGAGACTTTTGCGGAGATATGGTTAATCAGAATTTGGCTAGCTTTAAGATGAAAATTCCTTCATTCCAATGTAGAAATGATTTGGAGGTGTAATCAGAGTAGGAAAAGAAGTTGGAGTTGATCTTTGATTGTACAACTATTTAGAGGAGAAAAAGGTAAAACTGGCGGTGATAGAGTTTACTGACTATGCAATTATATGGTGGGATCAATTAGCAACAACTAGGAGGAATCACGAGAGGTCTATTAAAACATGGGGTTAGTGTCAGTCATCACAATGAAGAGATTTGTGCCTAATCATTATTATAGAGATCTTTATCAAAAACTTCAAATCCTTAGTCAAGGTTTGAGGAGTTTCGAGGATTACCACAAGGAGACGCATCTAGCTATGACTAAGGCAAATGTTGAGGAAAATTAAGAAGCCACAATGGCTAGGTTTTTGAATGGTTTGAATTGGGAGATAGCCAATGTAGTAGAACTACAACATTATGTTGAGTTGGAGGATATGTTGCATATGGCTATGAAAGTGGAGAGGCAGTTTAAAAGGAAATGAACAGCTAGGTATTCTTCGGGTTCTTATCTTGCTAGGAAATTGAAGTCGGATAGTACTAGTAGTGATGGGGCTGTTTCAAAGGATAAGATTGACCACCAAGGGAAAGAGGAAGTAACTAGCAAAATAAAATCCAAGGCGATTTCTCAACATTCTATGAATATGGATATCAAATGTTTTAGATGCTTGAGTAGGCACATTGCTTCTCAATGGGTGAAACACAAAAACAAGGCGTTCTCTCAGTACACAAATCAAGTTAGATAGCATGGAATAGCAAAGGGTTCTTTCATACTAGTTACCCATGTCAACAATGAGTTATGTATTATCATTGATGGCGAGAGTTATACCAATATTGCTAATACTACCCTTGTAGAGAAATTGGGTCGGACTATGTTGAAACATTCTAGACCCCATATTGCAGGGGTTGAATGAATGTGGAGAGTTTAAGGTTAATAAGCAAGTCTTGGTGACCTTCACAATTGGGAAGAATAGCGATGAGGTGATGCTAGCGTGGTTCCTATGCATACTGGACTTATCTTTTTGGGGTGGCTATGATAATATGATAGGAAAGTGAAACACTATGGGTACAAAAATAGGTCCAAACTTTGTCAAAGATGGGAAATCTATTACTCTTGTTTCATTAACACAACTATTGGGATCAATTAAAATTGAGAGGTGAGGAAAAGAGGAAAAACAAAGAGAGGCAAAAAGGAGAGTGACACTGATATTTCAAAGAAGGGAGGAAATAGTAAGGTGGCTGAAAATAAAGAGAAAAGACTGGAGCCACAAGAGAGAAAAGAAAGAGAGTCTTTAGTGAGAAAAGAAAAGTAAAAAATGAGTTTCTTTGAAAAAGAGAGTGAAATAAAGAGGGCTCTACTGGAAAATCAACCATTGATATTGTTGGTTTATCCACCTCAATTTTGTGGAAACGAACCAACATCTCCACAGTTTGGATATTTGCTTGGTGAAGGAATTCGGAGGCCGATTTCCTGAAGACATGCCTAGTACCATCCATTCGAGGCATTGAGTATCGGATTGATTTTATATCTGGAGCTATTATTCAACTAGTCAGCTTATAGAAGTAAGCTCGAGGAGACAAAGTATCTTCAAAGGCAAGTGGAGGAATTTACGTTGACTACAACACTCAACAATAGGACTTGGAGAATTTACGTTGACTACAACACTCAACAATATTATGGTAAAGTATCGTCATCTCATTTCTAGGTTAGATGATATGCTTGATGAACTCCAAGAATCATGTATGTATTTAGTAAAATAGATTTTAAAAGTACATATTATCGAAATAGGACGAAGAAGCCCCGGTGAATAAAAACTTCTTTAAAGACTAAATATGTATTGTAAGAGTGGTTAATCATGCAATTTGGAATTATTAATGTACCTAGCAATTTCAAGAGATTAATTAACCATGTTTTGCGTGCATAGGTAAATTCGTAGTAGTTTACTTTGATTACATTCTAGTGTATAGTAAGAGCTTAGATGAGCATATCTCTTGAGGTGTGTGGTTGTTCTCTTGAAGCAATAACAATTTTATCCTAACTTTAAAAAGTGTACATTTTGCAAGAAAAAAACATTAATTTTCTTGGTTATGTTGTTAGTGGAAAGGAAGTAGATGAGGAAAAATTAAAGCCATTAAGGACTGGCCAACCCCTAAAAGCATAACTAAGGTATCTTAGCTTTCATGGTTTTAGCCAACTTCTATAGTAACCTTTTTAAAAAATTTTAGCACACTTGCCGTACCAAGGATTCCATTGGGGGCATTGAGCAATAACATCCAATTACTTAGGGATTGGTTGTGTTCTTGTACCTATTTAAGCAATACCTAAATTTAGCAGAACTTTTGAGATTGAATGTGATGCCTTAGGTATCGAAATTTGAGCTATTTTATGCAGGATAGTAGACCAATAGCTTGTTTAAGTGAGAAGGTAAGTGGGAGAGCTATGAAGTATCCTACATGTGACAAAGAGCTTTATACACTTGTTCGAGCTTGGAGACATGACAGCACTACCTGTGGCCTAAGGAACTTGTAATCCACCGCAATCATGAGTCATTAAAACATCAAAAGGGCCAAGGTAAATTAAACAAGTGACATGCAAGGTAGATTCCTATGTCATTCTGTACAAAGAAGCTAAAAAAACATGGTAATTGATGCATCATCAAGAAGATACGTACTCATCTTTAATTGCAAAGACGCTTGGGTTTGAATATGCTAAGGACACATATGTATGCTGATGATCCGAATTTTTCAAACATATTCTATGCCTAAATTTCTAGTGCTTGAAAATAGATGTTAATCGCATTTGTAATATACACATTACATGTAAAAAGGAAATGTCTAAAGTTTTATCGCAAGGTATTATACACCTTTACTTGTTCCTAGTGAGTCTTGACATCTGACTTTTTCTTTAAGGAAGTAGTGCGACTCCACGAGATATTTAGGAGTATTGTGTGTTATAGAGATTTTAAGTTCCTTGATCATATTTGGAGGAATTTGTGCAATAAGTTGGGAACGAAACTATCGTTTTCTACTATGAGTTACCAACAAACAGATTGACAAATCCAATAGTTTGCATATATTATGGCCACACAATCTACTACTTATACACCTTTTGAAATTGCATATAGTTTATTTCTATTAACTTCTTTGGATTTAATTCCTTTACTTGTTGATGAAAGAGGTAGTCTAGATGGTAAGAATAAGGCTCAATTGGTATGATCAATCCATGAGAAAGTGTATTGCCAAATTGAGAAGAATGAACATTATGCTTCTCATGCTAATAAAGAATGGAGGCATGTTACATTTGAACCAGGTGATTGGGTTTGGGCACATATGAAAAAAAGAGCATTTTCATACTCAAAGGAGGTCAAAATTACAACCAAGAGGAGATGAACCGCTCTAAGTGCTTGAAAAGATCAATGACAATGCCTAAAAATTGGACATTACAGGTGAATATAACATTTGTGCTACTTCCAATGTAGAGAT
>NW_019255440.1:9934-18847 GCF_002742605.1 Olea europaea var. sylvestris | reverse complement strand
TCGAATGCTGAAGAATGAACTGATAGAGATGAAACCAGATTTGACTTATGAAGAAAAACAAGTAGAGATTCTTCAACGAGAAGAAAAGCAACTTAGAAACAAGAAAATTCCACTAGTTTAAGTGTTGTGGCGGAAGTAGGCAACAGATGAAGCCACTTGGAAAAGGAAAGATGAAATGCAGGTTAAATATCCCAAACTTTTTGGTTAAGCAAATTTCAAGGATGAAATTTTTATATGGAGGGGAAGATGTAATACCCCAAACTTCACTTTACACACTTGGCCAATGTGATTCATGCGTTTGCATTTGATATTTACATTGCCATTGCATTTGCATCAATAGTTCAAAATTATTTTCTCTTATTATGGTGCATCTTTTTTATCATTGAGGTTTTATGATTTCTAAATGGTGTTAGTCTTCAACCTCCCATCCTAGGCAGTGAATCTTACACTATGGTAGGAATTTAGGTTAATCTAGATGTGGATATTGATTTGTTAAACAATTGTATTCTTGGAAGTGTCAAAATTATTATTGGTAAATTTACACACTTTTAATGCTAATAAATTCTTTAACATATCTGGAACATGAGGTATGAGTTGACATGCTCACAACGTAATATTATAAGGTTCATGTGAAATTATGAATATTGAGGTACAAATTGTTGAAATCGATTGAAGATTGTGTGTCAATTAGGTAAGTAATGAAGTCAAGGAAGGTTGTGTTCTTAGGGCTAGTAAAATAGGTTGTAAACACATTAAAATAGGCCAAGGGCACTTAATTTGTACCTACAAAAATAGATGGAAAATTAGACTTTTACAACAAGAGAACACCTCAGTGCTTGTTGATTTGTTGCTATAGTGGTCAATTCTTTTATTCCTAAGTTATATAACTCCTCCAAGGATAGGTACAAAAATCAGATTTTAATTAAAAGAAGACATCTACTATTAGCTTGGTGACTTGTCATCTTAATATCCAATTCCTTCAACCTTAAGCCTCCATCAAGTCTCCTAACCCTTTAATACTTCATACAGGATAGAATATATCTTATAAGTCACCTATGTCTCCAAATATGATAAGGGAAAAGTCAAATTTTGCTGCATAAGGCAACACCCTGCTTTAATGCACATCATGCTTGTTAACTTGGCTACGTGCAATATCTTCTTAAATCTTTAAGCAAGGATATGACCCTAACCATTTAAGACTCTTTATATACCTCCTAATATCTAACCTTCAAGTTATCTCCAACTGAAAGAGAAAGCAAAGCAAACAAAGAGAAGTAGAAACAAGAAGCTGAAAACTAAATTTATAGGTGAGTTTTTTAACTCATGGTTTTGAAGATTGTTTTCATTGTTTTTGAAGGTGTTACAATCTCTTAAGCCTTTGAATTTGCTTGATATTATATTTCAGGTGTGTTTGGGATGTTATTATGGCAAAAGAGAGAAAATTAGTAGAGGTATATTGAGTGAAATAACTGAGAATGGGAATTGCATAGTTGCTAGATTTTGCCTATTGAATCTTTGATTTTGGATAATTCTTTGAGTATAACTTTTAGTTCTTAATATGAATGCTTTTATATTTGTGTTAGAAGTATATAAATGATCATAATAAAAATTCTCGATTTGGTATTAAATAAAAGGGATTGATTTTCAGGTTGTAAATAAATTACTTGTGATTTAATAACATATTTACGTGCAAGTAATATATAAGTCTGGTAAAAGTTTGGTAATTGATCGATGAGATCGGGTGCAGAAAGTAAGTCGGAACAATAGAAATTGAAAAATGGATTCTGTCCATCTTCAAATTTCAAAAAGTTCCACCTTCACTCGATCACTTATCATCCTAAAGATAGAAAAAATTGATTTGTATATGCGTTATGACATTAATGATCCAGTTAAATGATGTTTATATTCGTAGAACTTGGAAAATAATGGTAATTATACAGTCAGTTACTTGTAGTGTTAATCTAAAATATTTTCCTATCTAAGGTCTTTTTATGGAATTTTGTGCATGTACGTTAATGTCATTGAATTGAGGATCGTATTTAATATTAGACAGTTACACAGAATGTCTTCTAACTTTAGCTGAAACGGGGACTTGAACTACACCTCGTAGAAAGATCAAATCCAAAGGCACAAGAACATAGTATTCGTGAAATATTCACTAAAAGTATTTTTGTAACATTTATTTGACCTTGATAAGGAGATCAAGCTCATAGAATAGATCGCTCAAGAAGAGCACTTTTTCGGGTATAAGATAGAGATGAGGCATGCCATATGATTGTTATGATGATTGTGCATGTGGCTTCGAAATATATTGATTGAGCATACCAGGAGATGTACTTCTAGTGATTACAAGAAGATGGTCCGCTCGGCTATGTTTGGTATCATATTGCCATTGAATTATTAATTATTGATATGATATATTGTACAAAGCTCTATTCAGTGTTGTGGGTCAAGACCCCAATGAAACGAAAAGATTTCAAGTGAAACTATTTCAAGTTAACTTTGACGAATATTTGAATATGATGCATTTTAGCATGATGTTTTAAAGAAATAACATGGCGGCATATATTCATATTACTTATACTCATAGCATGCAGGATTTTTACTTATAGTGCATTAGCTTATGTAGTTCTTGCATTGTAAGTGAACATGAAGTTAGTGGAGGACATGGATAACTGTGAAACTCTTATGGGATTATGAAGCTCGTTGTGAATATCCGATGACCTTAACTGTTGTAGGCTGCTATTTTGGCCTTACTATCTGTCCATTGTATTATGTTTTTGGTGGTCTTATTTGGTATATGTATAACTTTTGAAATGGTATGGTAGGTACTTTTGTAACCTCAATGTAAATACGTTGAAATTTGGTTATATAAAATTTTGACTTAATATGCTATGAACATCATAGGTAATCAGGTGAGGATATACGGGGACCTTATTATAAAGATGCTTGTTTCATCTTTGAAAAAAAAAAATCTAATGTGCGATTATGCCTATGTCGAGTTTTTAAATTTTTATTTCCATACTGGTGAGTGTATAGTGACAAATATGGAAACGGAGTGAGAAAAAGAATTGGAATAATTTTGAACTCTTAGGTTTGAGGAAAATAATTAATTAATGAAAGTCGCATTGTCATTTGAGATGAAATCTAAACTAACAAGAATTTTTAAATGCTACACTTTTGGATGTGTTTGGGTGTTAATGGAAATTGAAGCATAAGTTATTTTCTATCTTTTTCGGTTCTATAATTATTTACTATGTTGGGAATTGGATTAAATCATTTTTACCTTAACTTTGTCTGTGGGTTATTCAGTAGTTCATCATAGGGAGTTGCCGAATGGTAGGGACAAAGAATGCTCTATTAGGAAAAAAATGAATTTTCATTAAATTATGTGTCCACAATAAAATTATCATGGAAGATTAATAAACACAAATTTTTAAGAATTACCCTTGTAGCATTCTTTACAAAATTCCTTTGATCTTTGATCTCCTTGAATCACCTTCAAACCCTTTGACCTTCTCCAGTGTACATCAAGAACTCAAAGCTGTACAGATCAATAATGTAATTATTATGATTTTGTTATTCATTAAACTCTAATGTGTCGTTTATAGCATGGATTGATTAGGAAGTATGAAAATTCCAATAAAACTTGTTCTTTTGGTTGGATAAAGACACTAAACAAAAGGGACTCTTAATTCTTATCCAAATCAAAGGCTTTTCCATATCTATCTTAAATGGCACATCCATGACACATTTCAGTTTAATTAATTTATCATTCTACTATTAATAATCAATTATAACTCTTACAATTTATTTTAGTTCTTATTTTGAAGCCACTAAAAGGAACAAATGGATTCTATTAAATTAAGTTCTAATAAATTAATCTTCACTAGGTGTTGATCAATCAAGATAATTCATTAATCACCTTGTATTCCACCAAAAGAACTAGATTACACTTTTAATTTAATTGAAATTGGTGAAGCTACAGTAATTACATACTCTGACATATTGTTCTTATTTATTACTCCCATTGATGAATATCTGGAACAAGGTAAAACGACCAATATACCCTTTTCCAAAAATACATTAAATCCTCAAAATTATTTTCTAAATGACAATTTCATGTGATGACATCACAATATTAATTCTATAGTCAAAGTCGAATTACTGAGCTCAGATTTAACGTCCACTAGAAATCTCTTCATGATCGTGCCTATTAAATAGGTTACAGATTCCATATCGTAAATATATGTTCTTCAATTACTTCACTTTAATCCCCAAGGTACATCTATTGATTAATAATTTAATCTCACTCACTGATACTTCAAAGAACTTCAAGTTGGTAATCAAAGTTCTTTACCCATTCAAGATTAAGATATTACATACTAGTCAAGTGAAATTAAATTCATGTGGTCAATCCAATAAATTAATTTCACATGGTCAATTCCAATAAATTCTGAAAACGTACAATCAATTTTATTACCAAAGTCAAAAATTAACTTTAATAAAATCGATACAATCTTATCAAAAATAAAGTGTTAATCTTTATTTACCAATTATGGACAATAAATTTTAGATCGAATTATAACTCGAATATTTCCATACTTAACAACTTAAATACTCGATTTATAATATCAAGTCGATCCATGAATAAAATTCAACATCTAATTAATATAGATAATTTATTAAACAATAAACTAATAAACTTGAAAATCTTATCTTGATAAGCCTAGTGGTAGTTTACGATATTGAAGTTTCTTGTTCGAGATTGAAGCATTTCCTCACATTTGATGTATGTTGGATGCCACAATATGCGATTGTATTTATTACTATGATGTTCCTGAATATGATGACCATTCCAAGATATGATAAAATTTCACTTAGATAATTACACTTGCATTAGTTTTGAAACACTATTACTTAATCTTTTGAGCTTAGATGTTTTCTCAAATTTTTTTCTGTGGCTTCTTTTATTATGAATCCAGCTATTCAAATATTCCCTAGATAAATAAACTTCAACTCCCTTGCACCTATCCCCAAACTCTATAAATAATGCATTAAAATCCTATTCGGCAAGCTTCTCTGCTTATTGTTTTGGGGTGAAGCAATTGTTGATTTCCCTTGAACTTAGGGAGAACATTATAGATATTGTTATCAGTGAATTGAAGAAATTGGACATTATTTTGAAACCTTTCTCACATTAAATTCTTTGTTGGTTCTTTTCATATGAGTTAAATCTAACTCTATTTCAGCATTCTACCTAAGTTTCTAGGTAATATGTTGTTAGAAAAGTTCGTATTGTCTAATTTTGAAAAGTTCAATTACTTGGATAAATTTTTGATACATGCTAGAGAGATGGTCTTGTCCTTTATATTCAGCTTATTGTCCCCCTATTGATCATTGGTCATAATTATCCTGTATTACTTAAGCTTTGTGTTTTTATTCAGAAAGTTCTTCCTTCTTTATAATCAAGTGAAACCATCATTAATACTCAGAAGTTAAAGTGGATGAGAAAATCAAATAGATTGAGTGTTGAACTTACTTTTCCCTACAAAAAGTCTATTATTTATTTATTTTTTGCTGTGTTTTCTTTTGACTTCCTTTTGCGCTTTCCTTCTCGAGTCATTATCCTTCATTTTTTTCTTTCATTCTTGTAGGTCTAATGAGGAAAGGCTGAATTTTTTATTGAGATCAATTAGATCCTTAGAGAACTTGACAAAGAAAGCAAAGAGGAAAAATGCAAGTGTCATGAGCTTCTAATTGGTAAAAAGCCTATCACACGTGAGAAGAATGATTATCTAGAAGGAGTGCAATCAATCCTTCATGTTGAAAGCTATGCAACAACAATTTGAGTAGATGAATGTGGTTTTGGAGAAATTTGGGATCAAATAGATTGACCAGATATGTTAATTGTAAACTTACAAAGGAGGCAACTTAGAGGAAATCGTAATGTTAGGAGGCAAGATAAGTATTAAAGAGTGAGAATGAGAATGATCAAGTCTTGGAGACCAAAGTAGGTAAGATGAGGAACAGAAGAAGAGAAAGGCATGATAGGAAGCCTAGAGGAGATCAATGAGACTTTGGAGGAGATCGGGTTGATCGAAATATATTAAGATGAAAATTCCTTCATTGCAAGGTAGAAACGATCTGAAAATATATTTGGAGTGGGAGAAAAAAGATAAAACTGATTTTTAATTGTTATAATTATTTTGAGGAGAAAAAGTGAAATTAACAGTGATAGAGTTTGATGATTGTATGGTGGAATCAATTGGCGACAAATAAGAGAAGGAATCATGAGAGGACTATAGAAACATGGTGTGAATTAAAAGGCTATCATGAGGAAATTTTGTATCTAGTCATTATTATAGATACCTTTTTCAGAAACTACAAAGCCTTACCCAAGATTCAAGGAGTGTTGAGGATTACCAAATGAGATGAAGGTAGCTATGATTAGAGCCAATGTTGAAGAGGATCAGGGGGGCAACAATGGCTAGATTTTTTGGATGTTTAAATAGGGATACATCTAATGTTGTAGACTTGCAACATTGTGTGAAGTTTGAGGATATGTTACATGTGGTTGTGAAGGAGGAGAGATAGTCAAGAAGAAGAACATGAGCTGCTAGGTATTACCTGGATCTTCTGGTGCTAATCCTTCTTGAAAATTGAAGTTGAAAATTGAAGTGGGATAGTAATAGAAGTCATGGGGCTATTTTGGAGGTTAAGACCAAACCACCCTTGGAAAAGATTAAGTAGCACAAAATAAAATCCAAGTTAGATTCCCCAACCTATTAGGAACAAAGATATCAAGTTTTTTAGATGCTTGGGTTTGGGGTACGCAACATTTCAATGGCCTGACAAAAGGACAATGATCATGTGTGACAACGAGAAAGTGGTGAGTGTTTGTGATAGTGATAAGATGAGATGCCGGAGTTGGATGATGCCAGTGATGGTAGTGTATAGAGTACCTGTGATAGGCAAAGCACTTGTTACGATGGTACACAAATTAATATATGATCATTAATATATTACGATGGTACACAAATAAATATATTAAGATGGATGGTACTGAACAGCAAAGAGAGAATATCTTTCATAATATATGCTATATCAACAACAAAGTATCAATATGATTATAGATAGAGAGAGTTGTACCAATGTAGCTAGTACTACCTTTTAGAGAAATTGGGCTTGTCTATGTTAAAACCTCCTATTCCCTATAGGCTGTAGCTGTTTAATGAATGTGGAGATGTCACCCCCGGAGATATAACCTAGTGGTGCAAAGTACAGGAATGAGGTAGTCTCAGTCTTACTGACAGCCACAGTGTGAGGGCTCGATTCCTGATATATGAAATTGGACTCTTTGTAGGCTCAGTGTACAAGCAAGCTCTTGTTCCCTGATCTGCTGGGACTCCTTCATGATGCTCCAGGGGTGGGGTAGTGGGGCCCATAAAGTTGGGATTCAACCTTTTTTTAAATGTGGAGATGTCAGGGTTAATAAACAAGTCTTGGTGAGCTTTACTATTGGTAAGTAGAGTGATGAAATCATGTGTGATATCAACCTATGCATGCTATCAAATGTTGTTGGGCCATGGAAGTATGGTTGGAAGATATCCATGATGAGTATAAAAATAGATACTTTGTAAGAGATGGAAAATTAATTACTCTTGTTTCATTATCACCAAAACAGGTGTATGAAGATCAACATAAATTAAGAGATGAGGAAGAGAAGAAAAAGAAAGAAAAAGAAGATGGTGAGGTGGCTAAATATAGCGAGAAAATAGTGGAGCGACTAAAGAGAAAAGAAAGAGTCTTCAAAATGAAAAGAAATATAAAAAGTGAGCTTTTTTTTTGTTTTTGTAAAAGAGATGAAATAAAGAGGACTTTATTGAAAAATTAACTTTTGATAGTGTTGGGTTATGAGAATCATTCCTTACTCTTGAGGAAACTAACCAACACATCCCTAGCTTTCCTTTTCTTTATTGTAGGAATTTGAAGACTTGTTCTCTCATGACATGATTGTTGTGCTACAACCCATTCAAGACATTGAACATCAAATTTACTTTATACCTAGAGCTGTTATTCCAAAATGGCCAGCTTATAGAAGTAATTTTGAGGAAATAAAGGAACTGCAGACACATGCAGAGAATTTGATAAGCAAAGGGTATGTGAATGAAAGCATGAGTCCATGTGCTGTGTAAGTGTTACTTGTACCTAAAAAGGAAAGGACGTGAAGAATGTGCATTGATTGCAGAGCCGTCAAAAATTTATAACAGTAAAGTATCGTCATTGCATTCCTAGGTTAGATAACATGCTTGATGAATTGCATGGATGTATCTTTAGTAAAATAGATCATAAAAGTGGATATCACCAAATTAGGATGAAAAAAGAAAATGAATAAAATATGTCTTTGAAGACTAAATATGGATTGTATGAGTGGTTACTTATGCCACTTGGACTTACTAATGCACCTAACACTTTCATGAGATTAATGAACCATGTCTTATGTACATTCATATGTAAATTCGTAGTAGTTTACTTTGATAATATCCTAGCGTATAGTAAGAATTTTGATGAGAATATTGAGCATCCAAGATGTGTGCTTTTTGGTTGAAGTAAGAACAAAATTAAGCTAACTTTTAAAAGTGTACATTTTACATGAAAAAGTTGCTTTTCTTTGATATGCTATTAGCACGAAAGGTATTGAGGTAGTAGATGAATCTACATGGAATTTCATATAGGTAACTCAGGTTCGAATCATCATGCAGATATTTTTATAAAACTGTTATATGAATTAATTTTTATGGTTTAGAGATTCTTCAAATTCTTAGTCAAAGACCAAATTTAATAAATTTAATGATAATATAACTCCCCCACTTAGTTTTTCATTAAAAAGAAATATTACAAGAAGTGGAA
>NW_019255440.1:0-2551 GCF_002742605.1 Olea europaea var. sylvestris | reverse complement strand
GTTTTTGTCTTTTTCCTATTTTGCGAGCGCATACAACCTAGCTTGGCCTCCAGGAGGATTCCCAGGTTTTTGTTGCTGTTGCTGTTGCTTTTGCTTCTGTTCCTTGGGGCATATTTTTTCCATATGGTCTGCTTCACAACAATTGAAGCATACATCTATCCCCATGAGGCACATGAAGCATGGCGCTTTTAGCACTTGCCACAAATTGGATACTGCTGACATGTGTTCGCACTCGAGTTTCCTTTATATTTACGAAGTTTTGTTTCTCTTTTTCATTGTAATCCCCCTTGTGCTTTTCTGGCTATATATGCTGCTTGTTCTCTCCACTAGTGTGACGCTTGAAATTTGCCTATTGTGCCCTTAGCTAACACTTTGTGGTAGGTTCCTAGATCAAGCACCACCAAAGCCTGGTTCTCAACCCTTCTTCAAAACATCTGGCCCTTTTCTCCTTTGTGTCCACCAAGTTAGGGGCATAATTGTACGATAACTTCTCAAATTTCCTCTCATACTCAGTTAAGGACATTGAGCCCTAAATTAAGTTGAGGAATTATGTCTCCTTCTGATTGTGTATACTTATGGGATAGTACTTTCTCAGGAATTGTTCCTTGAATTCATTCCATGTCTGAATATGTCTACGAGCACTAGACCTTGAGGTTGAGGCCCACAAATGCATAGCATCTTTCTTAAGCATAAATGTTGCACATCAACCTTCCTACTATCCGAGCAGTCAATAAGTTCAATTCTTTCTATTCCAACTAGACAATCCACTGCTCCCAATGGGCTGATACCACCCTCAAAGATTGGGGGATGCTATTTTCTGAAAAGTTCTACGAAAATTACAGCAGTATTCTTTTTGTCCTCTGTCGCGGCTTGTGCTTTTGATTGAGGTGGCTACGATTGTGATGGTGGCATTTGTCGTGGGGGTGTTTGCTTTGACATTGTCGCTTGAATAAATGTGCTCATCATTACTAGAAATTGTTGAGGAAACAGTGGGTCAACGCCACTAGGTTGGGGATGTTCGCCATTATTATTTACTTTCCTACGTCGAGGTGCCATAGCCTTAATAAACTACAATAAGATAAGCTATAAGTTAAATGAAGAATTTTATTTTTCATATTTTATAGAAGTATGTTAAAATAAGAATTCCTTGAAATAAGATTTTTTTTAAATATAATATATATATTTTTTTGAAATAGAACACTTCATCAAAAGTTTTCGTTCGATCAAGTTTCTAGAAATGGAAGTTTCATAAGATAGGGATTCCTAAAATAAAGGTTTCAAAAATAGAAAACTCTTGAAGCTTTTTGAACAACGAAATTTGGAAATCTTCTTAAATTTAGAGTGAGTATGCAATATTGTTTTCATTTTATTGGCTTGAATAACACTCGTCTGAGTGGCTTCCAGGTAAGGAGGGGGTCATAAGTGGACCACTTAAAAACCCAAACTATTTAGATCTTTTTGACAAAACCCTTCAGTTTTGTGAACTCAAAAAATAAGTAGAAAATAAAGATATTTTAAGGTATCATTTTCCTAATTTGACTATTATTTGATCGAGAGACTTTCTAAGGTCAACTATTCTAATATATTCCCTTAATGTACTTTATAGTGTAATGTTACATAAAATCATTAAAATTGTCAATTTCATGACTTGAATTTTTTTTTTTTTTAACGTTCATAAATCTCACTATCCAAAAGTTTGGAAAGTTTCCATATTAGGTAAGTATAAAGAGACATTTATATGTAAATAAGCATGATTTCATAAATAAACAAAATTCCATTTTGCTTAAATATAATTTCATACATATTTATTCATATAATCGCACATTTCTATGTTTAATTTTTCCTAAACTAGCACATTCTAAACATAAGGAAGCATAATTCACATTGTTATAATATATTCATCATTTGATCATAACAATAGATATTAATGCATTTACATTTTTTTCCTACCCAATTCGATGGCATCGGAGCTTGAAAAGTTTCATTGCGTGGTGGAGAAATAGTAAAATTTAATTTAATTTTTTTTAAAAGTGTGCAGAAACGTAGACACGCTTTGATGGGTGTAACGATCCAAATTTTTACCTTTGAAATCATTATACATGTATCGTAAAAGAATACTTTTATAGACAATGAAAAGCATAGTATTTTCTGAACATACGAGGATTTAAAACTAATTTTGAAGATAAATTCAATAACAAATCATTAAAATCTTTGACCCTTCAATTATTCTTCATTTTTCAACCACGCAAGCACAATCCACCTCCGATCGCCTCGAATCCATCTTTTTAGTTACCTATAAAATATAACATATATGTGTGAGATATAAATCTCAGTGATTACGTAATAACAGATTTGCTTCTCACATTTAAATACGAAAAATCAAAAAATATATATGGAGAAACGAGAATTAAAAGTGGAACTTCATGGCTATAATTCCCGTGCCTACCGCTACTAAAATTCGGTCCTCTAAACTTGCACATATAGGACTTTTATTATAATCATAATTTAGATTTCCATATCATCATATTCATAACATAAATTTCCATAATTT
>NW_019255439.1:0-1159 GCF_002742605.1 Olea europaea var. sylvestris | reverse complement strand
CGAAGCGTTCCAAATATGAAAGTGCTCACACTTTCGAAAAATGGCCGAAATCCCTCATACGTCATGATGAAGTGGTGAGTTCAGTCCAAAACGGTCACTACATTTCAAAAAAGTTATTACGGGCCGAAAACGGACACCGTGTGCAAAAGTTACGCTCAATACTTCATACGTCGACAATCCAAGCGTTCCAAATATGCAAGTGCTCACTCTTTCGAAAAATAGCCGAAATCCCTCATACGTCACGACGAAGTGGTGAGTTCAATCCAAAACGGTCGCTACATTTCCAAAAAGTACTTTCGGGCCCAAAACGAACACCGGGTGCAAAAGGGACGCTCAATTCTTCGTACGCCGACAATCCAAGCGTTCCAAATATGCAAATGCTAACACTTTCGAAAAATGGCTGAAATCCGTCATACGTCATGACGAAGTGGTGAGTTCAATCAGAAACGGTCGCTACATTTCCAAAAAGGACTTACGGGCCCAAAACAGACACCGGGTGCAAAAGTTACGCTCAACTCTTCGTACGTCGACAATCGAAGCGTTCCAAATATGAAAGTGCTCAGACTTTCGAAAAATGGCCAAAATCCCTCATACGTCATGATGAAGTGGTGAGTTCAATCCAAAACGGTCACTACATTTCAAAAAAGTTATTACGGTCCCAAAATAGACACCGTGTGCAAAAGTTACGCTCAATTCTTCGTACGTTGACAATCCAAGCGTTCCAAATTTGCAAGTGCTCACTCTTTTGAAAAATGGCCGAAATCCCTCAGACGTCACGACGAAGTGGTGAGTTCAATCCAAAATGGTCGTCACATTTCCAAAAAGTAATCACGGGCCCAAAACGAACACCGGGTGCAAAAGTTACGCTCAATTCTTCGTACGCCGACAATCCAAGCGTTCCAAATATGCAAGTGCTCACTCTTTCGAAAAATGGCCGATATCCCTCATACGTCACGACGAAGTGGTGAGTTCAATCTAAAACGGTCGCTACATTTCCAAAAAGTACATACGGGCCCAAAACGGGCACCGTGTGCAAAAGCTACGTTCAATTCTTCGTACGCCGACAATCCAAGCGTTTCAAATTTGCAAGTGCTCACTCTTTCGAAAAATGGCCGAAATCCCTCATACGTCACGACGAAGTGGTGAGTTCAATCCAAAA
>NW_019255438.1:0-1159 GCF_002742605.1 Olea europaea var. sylvestris | reverse complement strand
GCGATTTTTATTTCCGATCAACCTGTCAAATTTTAGCCCATTCCGACACAGTCGCGAAAAATGACGAAATTGCCCCCGGGGCGGTTTTTTGTTTCCGATCAACCTGGTAAATTTTAGCCAATTCCGACACAGTCGCGAAAAATGGCGAAATTGCCCCCTGCGCGATTTTTGTTTCCGATCAACCATTCAAATTTGAGCCCTTTCCGACACAGTGGAGAAAAATGACGAAATGGCCCATGGTGCATTTTTTGTTCCCGATAAACCTGTCAAATTTGAGTCCATTCCGACACAGTCTCGAAAAATGACGAAATTACCCCCGGCGCGGTTTTTGTTCCCGATAAACCTGTCAAATTTGAGCCCATTTCGACACAGTTGCGAAAAATGACGAAATTACCCCCGGCGCGGTTTTTTGTTTCCGATCAACCTGTCAAATTTTAGCCCATTCCGACACAGTCGCGAAAAATGACGAAATTGCCCCCGGCGCGGTTTTTGTTTCCGATCAACCATTCAAATTGGAGCCCATTCCGACACAGTCGCGAAAAATGACGAAATTGCCCCCGACGGGGGTTTTTTGTATCCGATCAACTTGTCAAATTTTAGCCCATTCCGACACAGTCGCGAAAAATGACGAAATTGCCCCTGGCGCGGTTTTTGTTTTACGATCAACAATTCAAATTGGAGCCCATTCCGACACAGTCGAGAAAAATGACGAAATTGCCCCCGGCGCGATTTTTGCTCCTGATCAACCTGTCAAATTTGAGCCCATTCCGACACAGTCGCGAAAAATGACGAAATTGCCCTCGGCACGATTTTTGTTTCCAGTCGACATGTCAAATTTTCGCCCATTCCTACACAGTCGTGAAAAATGACGAAATTGCCCCCGGCGCGATTTTTTGTTTCCGATCAACCTGTCAAATTTGAGCCCATTCTGACACAGTCTCGAAAAATGACGAAATTGCCCCCGGCGCGGTTTTTGTTCCAGATCAACTTGTCAAATTTTGGCCCATTCCGACACAGTTGCGAAAAATGACGAAATTGCCCTCGGCGCGGTTTTTTGTTTCCGATCAACCTGTCAGATTTTAGCCCATTCCGACACAGTCGCGAAAAATGACGAAATTGCCCCCGGCGCGATTTTTGTTTCCGATCAACCATTCAAATT
>NW_019255437.1:0-1159 GCF_002742605.1 Olea europaea var. sylvestris | reverse complement strand
AAAAAAATAAATTGTGACTAAGAAATAATGTGTGATATAAAAAAATTGTTAATTTGTAATTTTTAGTTTATTAAAAGACTTCACAACGACAACTGCAACTTTTGAACATGGGGTTTTTAATGGAAAAGGAGACTTTCCAATTTGACAACAAAAAATGAGGGAAGTCCTTGTCCAACAAAAGGTATCTAAAGCTATAACTAATTGTTGATCAAAATGATGAAGTTGATGAACTTGCTTATACCTCTATCATACTATATTTATCTAATCAAGTGCTAAGGAAAGTAGGAAAATTAGATATTTCTAAAGCCTTGCGGGATATATTGGAAGAACTATATTTGGTTTTCTTTACCCAATAAATTGTTTCTCCTAAAAAGATTCTTTAGTTTTGAGATAGACTCTTCAAGAGATCTTGATGACAATTTAGATACTTTTAACAAATTAGTACTAGATAATACTAATGCTGGAGACAAGGTACTCAGGAGTACAAGATAGCTATATTTCTCAATACCATACCAGAGGAATTTAAGGATGTCAAAATTGCCATTAAGTATGATTGGGACACACCCGATGTTGTCATCAACTCTCTTAGAAGCAAAGAATTGGAGTTAAATCCATGAGACTTGAGAAAGATTCTGAGTGTTTGTATATGGGAGGTAGACCTTAGATCAGGCAAGGAGGGAATCAGGAGAATTACAATCAGTTTGTTAACAGTAATAATAAGAAAAATATGGAAATATTTAGGTTAAAGTTTAAGACCAAGAATAGAAAATGTTATGGGTGTGGAAAAGTTGGTCACTTCATAAAAGATTGCTATAAGAAGAAAAATGAACATAGAGATAAAAATTTAGATTAAGGAAACTTAGTTGAGCCTCTTGAATCTAACACTGTTGATGGGTATGTTGTCACGAAGTTACCCAGTGATCTGAATACTACAAATTTTGCTAGTAAAAGTGATCAGATCCAAGAATGGATCTTGGATTTTGGGTGTACATTTCTTATAAGCTATAGAAAACATTGGTTGGAAGATTATAAAGAAATGAATGAAGGAAAAGTAGTTATGAAGAATAATAACCTGCAGGGTGAAAAGACTAAGATAGTTTACATTGAAATTTGAAAAATATATATATCTTTACTCTAGAAAGAGCAAGATATGTTCCTG
>NW_019255436.1:0-1159 GCF_002742605.1 Olea europaea var. sylvestris | reverse complement strand
CCTCATACGTCACGACGAAGTGGTGAGTTCAATCCAAAACGGTCGCTACATTTCGAAAAAGTACTTACGGGCCCAAAACGGACGCCGTGTGTAAAAGTTACGCTCAATTCTTCGTACGCCGACAATCCAAACATTGAAAAGATGCAAGTGCTCATTCTTTCAAAAAATGGCCGAAATCCTTCATACGTCACGACGAAGTTGTGAGTTCAATCCATTACGGTAGCTACATTTCCAAAAAGTACTTACGGGCCCAAAACGGACACCGTGAGCAAAAGTTACGCTCAATTCTTCGTACGCCGACAATCCAAACGTTCCAAATATGCAAGTGCTCACACTTTCGAAAAATGGCCAAAATCCCTCATACGTCACGACGAAGTGGTGAGTTCCATCCAAAACGGTTGCTACATTTCCAAAAAGTACTTATGGTCCCAAAAATAACACCGGGTGGAGAAGTTGCGCTCTATTCTTCGTACGTCGACAATCCAGGCGTTCCAAATATGCAAGTGCTCATTCTTTCGAAAAATGGCCGAAATCCCACGTACATCACGACGAAGTGGTGAGTTCAATCCAAAACGGTCGCTACATTTCCAAAAAGTACTTACGGGCCCAAAACGGACACCGGGTGGAGAAGTTGCGCTCTATTCTTCGTACGTCGACAATCCAGGCGTTCGAAATATGCAAGTGCTCATTCTTTCGAAAAATCGCCGAAATTCCACGTATGTCACGACGAAGTTGTGAGTTTAATCCAAAACAGTCGCTACATTTCCAAAAAGTACTTACGGGCCCAAAACGGACACCGGGTGGAGAAGTTGCGCTCTATTCTTCGTACGTCGACAATCCAGGCGTTCGAAATATGCAAGTGCTCATTCTTTCGAAAAATCGCCGAAATTCCACGTATGTCACGACGAAGTTGTGAGTTTAATCCAAAACAGTCGCTACATTTCCAAAAAGTACTTACGGGCCCAAAACGGACACCGGGTGGAGAAGTTGCGCTCAATTCTTCGTACGTCGACAATCCAGGCGTTCGAAATATGCAAGTGCTCATTCTTTCGAAAAATCGCCGAAATTCCACGTATGTCACGACGAAGTTGTGAGTTCAATCCAAAACAGTCGCTACATTTCCAAAAAGTACTTATGGTCCCAAAAACGGACACCGGGT
>NW_019255435.1:0-1159 GCF_002742605.1 Olea europaea var. sylvestris | reverse complement strand
TATGTATGTGTGCACGTATGTAAATATAGAAAAAAGAAGAAAAGGCAGCTTTGATTTTACATAATACAAGAAACAACGTAAATGTTTTTCTCTTTCTTTACATTTCTTCTTCTCTCTTATGCATATACAAGTATGAACAACAACATATGATAGTTTTAAGTTTGCAACATTTTTTAGATTTCTTGATTCTTTGCAGAATTTTACTTTTGTATTATAAGCATAAACTTTTATTTTTTTCCCTACAAATAAATTTATGTTACTTCTACTCCACAAATATTTCATAGTTTCTCTTATTTTCATTTTTCAACAGTAAACATGGAATCAAATTACAAACTAATCCCTAAGATAACAACACGAGAAATTGAATGGACATGTAAAGTAGTCGTCATAGAAAAAATAGCTTCACAAGCGTCACAAAAAGGGAATGGAATGTATCAGCACATTGGGCTAATGTATACTACTGTAAGTCTTTTACATAAATTTTCTTCTGCATTTGTCCATGATCCGACATTATTCAACACTATAAACTCTTCCAATTTATTTGTGACTACTTTATTTTACATATTTCATATTTGATGTATCATAGATTTCTTTCGTTTCTTTTGTACTATCAGCTCACTTAGAACACGTATGTGTGAGATAATAAGCTATTAATAGTTGATTTTTTCTTCCTTGAATTTGAATTGAATGCATTCTTATAGATTATTATTAAGTTCGGTTATGAAGTAGTAACACTTAACGAAGTTCAGTGACCATTGAGTTATATTTTTAAGTTCAGCGACTAAGTAGTAATATAGGGCAAAGTTCAGTGACCATTCATATAATTAACCCTATTTTAAAGTTCGGTTATGAAGTAGTAACACTTGATGAAATTCAGTGACTATTGAGTTACATTTTTAAGTTCAATGACTAAGTAGTAACATAGGGCAAAGTTTAGTGACCATTCATATAATTGACCCGCAAGCTGTATGTATAACATAAACCAAATGTAGCAAATTTTCCGTGGATTAACTTTGAATCCAAAGCTTATGGGGTCTTTAGATGTAAATTATGTTGCTTTGAGGCAAAACCAAGTATTGGATTAGTTTTTCCAATTTGTGTTGTCATTGGAAAATTCTATTCATGGCGTGAACAGTGAAGCAGTCTGCATTTTTTTTTT
>NW_019255434.1:0-1159 GCF_002742605.1 Olea europaea var. sylvestris | reverse complement strand
CATACATGGACAAAAGCCCCACGAATCTTTCTCCGCCTGTACGAAGTAAATTTACTCCTATTCAAAATTTTCAAGGACGCCTTTTAGTGGTAATATTAAGGTTACGTATGCTATTCAAACTCTATTTATTTCCCAATATAGAAATATATATTACAAGACAAGATACACTCAATCATATTATTTTTTTCCTTATAATTTCTCTAAGTATATCCATACTGTAACAGCGAAAGTTTTATTGGGTAAACTGCACAGCAACAATAGATAAAATTGATAGCAAATCCTGGTACATGGCCTGCAACAACTGTTTTAGACAGTCGAACGTTGATTTTGGAGAAACATATCTTTGTACTTTTTGCAAAAATCCCAATTCCAAAGCTATTCCTCGGTAAAATACACTAACGATTAATTACTTTTCATTTTTTACACCTTTCTACTTCTCTTTATTATTCTTGCATCTATTAAAGCTAGTTTCTTTTTTTACTTTAGAGCTAGAGCATATGTGCAGCTTTCAGATGTCACGGGATCAATCAATGCAAATGTAATTGGTGAACCAGCTGAGAAACTATTATTTACAACTTCAGAGTCTTTGATGGAGGAAACCAAATTCGTAAGAAATCTAACTTGTCTCAAACATTTTGCCTTTCAGTACATATTTTAGTAGAATAATATTAATACAATTTAAAATTAACACAGGGTTCAAAGACAAATTTCGAAGCAACCATTAACAAAATGTAGAATACTAAATGAGCTTTCTACTTGAAAGCATCGCAAAATGAACCTAATTTATCAAGTTACAGATTTGATATCATATCTGTAACAGACTTTGACCATCCAAGTCCAGGAAAAGAAATTCAAGCAAATATTGATCATGCAAGTCTTGAACCAAAAATCCAAACAAACGTTGACAGTCAGGTTACAAAAGTTGGGAAAATGTTGGGAAAGATGTTAGTGCAGACTATCAAGAAGATTGGTCACCTCTGTTCACGAAATAATTCTTTCGATTTAAAATTACCGCCAGTGTATGGATCGTAACAAGTAATAAAGTGGATTTTTAAAAGTCCGAATATCATCCCACGGAGATTGAGTAGTTCAACTCTATATAATCTAGCCTTAACCGAATCTAATTGAGTGAAAATATGATCCAAATGCAAAAGGCCTT
>NW_019255433.1:0-1159 GCF_002742605.1 Olea europaea var. sylvestris | reverse complement strand
TGTGCCCACGGCATATCAATTTATCTTCTTCTCGTTTCTTCCTTTCTATGCGAATTTCTTCGGTGTCCTTATCAGTTGCATCGGGAATGGGTTCCAATTTTGAATTAAGCACGTAGAAGATCTTCAACGCCGTTAGAAGAAACTTGAGTTTGTCTTGCCATATTGTAAAGTTTGCACCATCGAATCTATCCAAATGCACCAGATCTTGATTCATCATTTTGATAATAACAATAGTAGATTCCGACTCCATTACAGTAAATGTAAGTAACGTTTGAGTTTGTTGGAAATTTAAAGCAATGAAAAGAAGAAAATTGGTAATAACAAAGAGGAAAAGAATATAGATATAATTAGAGGCTTGAACACGAAAATGATAACGCTATCCTCAAACGTTATTTGCCCCCTTTCCAATGCTTTTGAGGAGTTCCGGCAAATAATTTGTAGGATTAAACAAGCATTTGTGTGAAGAACACCAAAAGCAAAGTGTATCTTTCACAAAGAACAAGTGAAAATAGATATATGATTGATTATGTGATAATTTGGGAGAATAATTTTGTGGTGGATTTCTTAATTTTCTCAAGAGTGTTTTTCGTTGCAATTGGAACACCTATTTATAGGCTATGAAGGGTTCCCACGAAATGGTGCAAAATTATGTTGAAAAGGCACCAAATTCAAAAGAAAAAGGGTAAAAAAATGAATCCCCAACGGTTACTTTGTATAACCATGCGACCGCATGGGTGACCGCATGGTTATAGTGCAAGTGGCCCTCCCATTTTCGGGAGGGCTTCATGCGGCCGCATGGTTAAGCCTAAAACATTTTTTTTTATTATTATTATTTTGAACAACTAAAATTCTAACACAAAATACCTACACATCATGCCCATCCCAACCAACCCCACCGTATAATGATTACATAGCAGCCATGAAAATGTTACATAGTGATTTGAAGCTTTGGTGTTATCTATCACACTGCCTCGCCCATATAAGAACTCTCTTCTGACAAAGGCATAAAGCCATTTCACTTTTCTCCATTCTTTAATGTCCCGTCCCACCCCACGCCACTTCCTTCTCTCTCTCTATATATATATATGCCCCTGTTGTAAATGGAAAATCCATTAAAGTTTATTGGTGAATGACATTTGTATCCCTGTAACCTTAGAAA
>NW_019255432.1:0-1159 GCF_002742605.1 Olea europaea var. sylvestris | reverse complement strand
TCGAAAAATGGCCAAAATCCCTTGTACGTCACGATGAAGTGGTGAGTTCAATCCAAAACGGTCGCTACATTTCCAAAAAGTTTCTATGGGCCCAAAACGGACACCGTGTACAAAAGTTACGGTCAATTCTTCGTCTGCCGACTCTCCAAGCATTCTCAATATACAAGCGCTCATTCCTTCAAAAAATGGCCAAAATCACCCGTACGGCACGACGAAGTGGTGAGTTCAATCCAAAACGGTCGCTACATTTCCAAAAAGAACTTATGGGCCCAAAACGGACACCGTGTGCATAAGTTGCGCTCAATTCTTCGTCCATCGACTCTCCAA
This sequence comes from Olea europaea var. sylvestris, assembly GCF_002742605.1. Lineage (NCBI taxonomy): Eukaryota > Viridiplantae > Streptophyta > Magnoliopsida > Lamiales > Oleaceae > Olea > Olea europaea. The sequence goes on along the minus strand of NW_019255432.1, from coordinate 832 downwards.
GCATTCTAAATATGCAAGTGCTAATTCTTTTGAAAAATGGCACAAATCCCTCGTACGTCATGACGAAGTGGTGAGTTCAATCCAAAACGGTCGCTACATTTCCAAAAAGTTCGAATGGGACCAAAACGGACACCGTGTGCAAAAGTTACGCTCAATTCTTCGTCTGTCGACTCTCCAAGCGTTCTCAATATACAAGCGCTCATTCCTTCGAAAAATGGCCAAAATCACCCGTACGGCACGACGAAGTGGTGAGTTCAATCCAAAACGATCGTTACATTTCCAAAAAGTTCTTACGGGCCCAAAACGGACACCGTGGGTAAAAGTTACGCTCAATTCTTCCGCCGACCCTCCAAGCGTTCTCAATAGACAAGCGCTCATTCCTTCGAAAAATGGCTTAACTCCCCCATACGTCACGACGAAGTGGTGAGTTCAATCCAAAACGGTCGCTACATTTCCAAAAAGTTCGAATGGGACCAAAACGGACACCGTGTGCAAAAGTTACGCTCAATTCTTCGTCTGTCGACTCTCCAAGCGTTCTCAATATACAAGCGCTCATTCCTTCGAAAAATGGCTTAACTTCCCCGCACGTCACGATGAAGTGGTGAGTTCAATCCAAAACGGTCGCTACATTTCCAAAAAGTACTTATGGGCCCAAAACGGACACCGCATGCAAAAGTTGCGCTCATTTCTTCGTCCGTCGACTCTCCAAGCATTCTAAATATGCAAGATCTAATTCTTTTGAAAAATTTCCAAAATCCCTCGTACGTCACGATGAAGCGGTGAGTTCAAACTATAACGGTCGCTACATTTCCAAAAAGTTCTTATGGGCCCA
>NW_019255431.1:0-1159 GCF_002742605.1 Olea europaea var. sylvestris | reverse complement strand
TTTTTTATGCTCTTAGTTAGTAAATTTTATTACTTTTTTTACCAATTTGTTAAAAATAACTTATATTCTCTATAAAATTGATAACAAATCTATTATTTTTGTTTGAAAAAAAATTAAATTTGAAATTAACTTTAAATTGGATGGGTAGTGCGGTGGAGACTATGTTTCCCGTACCTGCCTCATACCCTTTTTGGAGCAATTACCCTCTCCTCGTACCTCTCCCATTCAGGGCGGGGTCCACGTATATTGAGTTGAATGGATTTTTTTGCATCTCTAATTAAATCAAGACATTTTAAAATGTTAACTTAAAAAAAACCACAAAATATTCAAAATGTCAACGACTTTAAATAACTTTTATAAAAATTCTCAATGAACTTTCATATAGAAAGTACAAATATAAAATATCATAAAAAGTCCCTCCATCACCCACAAGATTTGGAAAAAAAAAATGTAATATTTCTCTTTTCTCTATCATTCCATGAATGTTAGAGCCATGATATAAATCATGGAAAAATTGCAATCCAGGTAGAGTTTCATTCTAAAAAGGAGTCCATAATCTTTACCTTCCGTTTGACCGTTTCACAATTAATAACACAGGCCACCATTTTGCTTGTTGCCTTGGAAATTTCGATCGCAAGCCCCAAACTTTGTCTTCTACTCGCTTTGGTTCATGTGTTCTTCTCTAGGTTCAGCTTTAGTTTCTGCTTAATTGTATCTTTAGTCCCTCACTTCTAATTCTTTAAAATTTAGTCCACTTCTAAAATCATTAATTATTGATTCGATGCAAGTTTTAAAAGTTTATAATTTAATCTCCAAACTATTCAAAAGTTGAATTCGACCTCGAAACTTGTGATTTTCTTCAGATAACTTTCTTTTTACTTTTAATAACTCTCGAGCCATCTGTTGAGTCTTTAATTATTTAGAACCAACTCAAAAATAGCTCAAAATTGCCCGTTTAATGCCTATTTTATCCAGGTTGAGATTTTTTTTACAACTAACATATTTTACACAAAATTAAGTAAATGCGCTCAATTTTGTAATAAACAGTTAAGAGTAGAAGTTCAAATAACTGCATAATATGCATTTATCAATAGGCTTCAAAGTAACAAATTGTGAGTTTTTGAATTTTCTTTTTTGTATATTGAATTATTATGTTTCG
>NW_019255430.1:0-1159 GCF_002742605.1 Olea europaea var. sylvestris | reverse complement strand
TCTCAAATTTCACAGGTTGATCGGGAACAAAAATCGCGCCGGGTGTAATTTCGTCATTTTTCGCGACTGTGTCGGAAATGGCTTAAATTTGACTGGTTGATCGGAATCTAAAACCGCGCCGGGGGCAATTTTGTCATTTTTCTCGAATGTGTCGGAATTGGCAGAAATTTGGCAGTTTGATCGGAAATAAAGATCACGCCGGGGGTAATTTCGACATTTTTCTCGACTGCGTCGGAGTGGGCTCAAATTTGATAGGTTGACCGGGAACAAAAACCCCGCCGAGTGTAATTTCGTCACTTTTCGCGACTGTGTCGAAATTGGCTAAAATTTAACTGGTTGATCGTAAACAAAAATCGCGCCGGGGGAAATTTTCACATTTTTCTCGACTGTGTCGGAATTGGCTGAAATTTGGCAGTTTGATCGGAAATAAAAATCGCGCCGGGGGCAATTTCGTCATTTTTCGCGACTGTGTCGGAATGGTCTCAAATTTCACAGGTTGATCGGGAACGAAACCCGCGCCGGGGGTAATTTCGTCATTTTTCGCGACTGTGTCGGAATGGTCTCAAATTTCACAGGTTGATCGGGAACGAAACCCGCGCCGGGGGTAATTTCGTCATTTTTCGCGACTGTGTCGGAATGGTCTCAAATTTCACAGGTTGATCGGGAACGAAACCCGCGCCGGGGGTAATTTCGTCATTTTTCGCGACTGTGTCGGAATGGTCTCAAATTTCACAGGTTGATCGGGAACGAAACCCGCGCCGGGGGTAATTTCGTCATTTTTCGCGACTGTGTCGGAATGGGCTCAAATTTGACTGGTTGATAGGGAACAAAAACCGCGCCTGGGGTAATTTCATTATTTTTCGTGACTGCGTCGGAATTGCCTAAAATTTGACAAGTTGATCGGAAACAAAAATCGCGCCGAGGGCAATTTCTTCATTTTTCGCGACGGTGTCGGAATGGACTAAAATTTGACAGGTTGGTCGGAAACAAAAATAGGGCTGGGGGCAATTTCGTCATTTTTCGCGACTGTGTCGGAATGGTCTCAAATTTCACAGGTTGATCGGTAACGAAAACCGCGCCGGGGGTAATTTAGTCATTTTTCGCGACTGTGTCGGAATTGGCTAAAATTTGACTGGTTGATCGGAAACAAAAACCGCGC
>NW_019255429.1:43268-46049 GCF_002742605.1 Olea europaea var. sylvestris | reverse complement strand
TTTGGCGAATTGCTAGTCTTAGTCGATTGGAATCGAGGCAAGGAAAAGTGGTTTTTGATTTCATGATAACTTCGGGTTCGTTCATTTTTTGCGAATTGCGAGTCTAATTCTATTGGAATCGAGACAATGAAAAGTGGTTTTTGATTTCACGCTAACTTCGGGTATGTTTGTTTTCGACGAATTGCTTGTCTAAATCGATTGGAATCGAGCCAATGAAATGTGGTTTTTAATTTCATGATAACTTTGGGTTTCTTCATTTAAGTCGAATTGCTAGGTTAATATTTCGGGTTTGTCTAGTCTAATTCGACTGGAATCGAGCCAATGAAAAGTGGTGTTTGATTTCATGATAACTTCGGGTTTGATTGTTTTCGGTAAATTGCTAGTTTTATTTTTATTGGAATCGAGCCAATTAAAATTAGTTTTTATTTCATGATAACTTCGGGTTTGTTCATTTTTGGTGAATTGCTAATCTGATTCGATTGGAATGGAGCTAGTGAAATGTGGTATTTGATTTCATGAAACCTTCAGGTTTGGTCGTTTTCGACAAATTGCTAGTCTAATTCGATTGGAATCGAGCGAACGAAAAGTGGTTTTTGATTTCATGATAACTTCGGGTTTATTCGTTTTTAGCGAATCGCTATTCTAATTGGATTGGAATCGAGCCAATGAAAAGTGGTTTTTGATTTCATGATAACTTTGGGTTTGTTCGCTTATGTTGAATTGCTAGTCCAATTCGATTGGAATCGAGCCAGTGAAAAGTGGTTTTCGAATTCATGATAACTTCGAGTTTGATCGTTTTCGACGAATTGCTAGTCTAATTCGATTGGAATCAAGCCAAGGAAAAGTGGTTTTTATTTCATGATAACTTCGGGTTTGTTCATTTTCGACGAAATACTAGTTTAATTTGATTGGAATCGAGCCATTGAAAAGTGGTTTTTGATTTCATGATAACTTCGGGTTTGTTAGTTTTTGGTGAATTACTAGTCTTAGTCGATTGGAATCGAGGCAAGGAAAAGTGGTTTTTGATTTCATGATATCTTCGATTTCGTTCTTTTTTGGCGAATTTCTAGTCTAATTCAATTGGAATCGAGCCGACGAAAAGTGGTTTTCAATTTCATGATAACTTCGTGTTTGTTTGTTTTCGACGAATTGCTTGTCTAATTCGATTGGAATCGAGCCAATGAAAATTGGCTTTTGATTTCATGATACCTTTAGGTTTGTTCATTTTTGGCGAATTGCTAGTCCAATTTGATTGGAATCGAGCCAATGAAAAGTTGTTATTGATTTCATTATAACTTTGCACTTGTTCATTTTTGGCGACAAGCCAGCCTGATTCGTTCGGAATCAAGCCAATGAAAAGTGGCGTTTGATTTCATGATAACTTCGGGTTTCTTCATTTTTGTCGAATTGCTATTCTATTACTTAAGGTTTGTCTAGTCTAATTCGATTGGAATCGAGCCAATGAAAAGTGGTGTTTGATTTCATGATAACTTCGGGTTTATTATCTTCGACAAATTGCTAGTCTAATTCGATTGGAATCGAGCCAATGAAAAGTTGTTTTTATTTCATGATAACTTTATTCGTTTTTGGCGAATTGCTAGTCTAATTCGATTGGAATAGAGCCAGTGAAATGTGGTTTTGATTTCATGAAAACTTCGGGTTTGATCATTTTTGGCAAATTGCTAGTCTATTTCAATTGGAATCGAGCCAATAAAAAGTGGTTTTTGATTTCATGATAACTTCGGGTTAGTTCGTTTTTGGGGAATCACTAGTCTAATTCGATTGGAATCGTGCCAATGAAAAGTGGATTTTGATTTCATGATAACTTTGGATTTGTTCATTTTTGGCGAATCGCTAGCCTAATTCGATTGGAATCGAGCCAATGAAAAGTGGTTTTTGATTTCATGATAACTTTGGGTTTGTCCTTTTCCGGCGAATTGCTAGTCCAATTCGATTGGAATGGAGCTAAGGAAAAGTTATTTTTGATTTCATGATAACTTCGGGTTTGATCATTTTCGACGAATTGCTAGTCTAATTCGATTGGAATCGAGCCAATGAAAAGTTGTTTTTATTTCATGATAACTTCGTGTTCGTTCATTTTTGGCGAATTACAAGTCTAATTCGATTGGAACGGAGCCAGTGAAATGAGGTTTTTGATTTTATGAAAACTTCGGGTTAGATCATTTTCAACAAATTGCTAGTCTATTTCGATTGGAATCGAGCCAATGAAAAGTGATTTTTGATTTCATGATAACTTCAAGTTAGTTCGTTTTTGGCGAATCGGTAGTCTAGTTCGATTGGAATCGAGCCAATGAAAAGTGGTTTTTGATTTCATGATAACATCGGGTTTGTCCCTTTTTGGCAAATTGCTAGTCCAATTCGATTGGAATCGAGCCAATGAAAAGTTATTTTTGGTTTCATGATAACTTCGGGTCTGTTTGTTCTTGGTGAGTTGCTAGTCAAATTCGATTGGAGTCGAGCCAATGAAAAGTGGTTTTTGTTTTAATGATAACTTTGGGTTTGTTCGTTGTTGGCGAATTGCTAGTCTAATTCGATTGGAATTGAGCCAATGAAAAGTGGTTTTTGATATTATGATAACTTCGGGTTTGTTCGTTGTTGGCGAATTGCTTGTCAAATTCGATTGGAGTCGAGCCAATGAAAAGTGGTTTTTGATTTCATGAAAACTTCAAGTTCATTCGTTTTTGGTGAATTGCTAGTCTAATTCGATTGGAATCGAGCCAATGAAAGGTGGTTTTTGATTTCATGCTAACTTCAGGTTTC
>NW_019255429.1:0-36444 GCF_002742605.1 Olea europaea var. sylvestris | reverse complement strand
AAGTGGCTTTTGATTTCATGATAAGTTCGGGTTTGTTTGTTTTCGATGAATTGCTTATCTAATTCGATTGGAATCGAGCCAACAAAAACGGGTTTTTGATTTCATGATAACTTTGGGTTTGTTTGTTTTTGGCAAATACTAGTCCAATTCTACTGGAATCGAGGCAATGAAAAGTTGTTTTTGATTTCATGATAACTCCGCGCTTGTTCGTTTTTGGAATCGAGCCAATGAGAAGTGGCTTTTGATTTAATGACAACTTCGGGTTTCTTCATTTTTGTCGAATAGCTATTCTAATACTTCGGGTTTGTCTAGTCTAATTCGATTGGAATCGAGCCAATGAAAAGTGGTGTTTGATTTCATGATAACTTCGGGTTTGATTGTTTTTGGCAAATTTCTAGTCAAATTCGATTGGAATTGAGCGAACAAAAAGTAGTTTTAATTTAATGATAACTTCGGGTTGGTTCATTTTTTACGAATTGCTAGTCTAATTCGATTGGAATTGAGCCAGTGAAATGTGGTTTTTGATTTCATGAAAACTTTTGGTTTGATGGTTTTAGGCAAATTGCTAGTCTAATTCGATTAGAATCGAGCCAACGAAAAGTGGTTTTTGATTTCATGATAACATCGGGTTTGTTAAGTTTTGGTGAATCGCTAGTCTAATTCGATTGGAATCGAGCCAATGAAAAGTGGTTTTTGATTTCATGATAACTTCGAGTTTGTTCCTTTTTGGTGAATTACTAGTCCAAGTAGATTGGAATCGAGCCAATGAAAAGTGGTTTTTGATTTCATGATAACTTTAGGTTTAATCGTTTTCGACGAATTGGTAGTCTAATTCGATTGGAATAGAGCCAATGAAAAGTTGTTTTTATTTCACGATAACTTCGGGTTTGTTCATTTTTGGCGAAATACTAGTCTAATTCGATTGGAATCGAGCCAATGAACAGTGGTTTTTGATTTCATAATAACTTCGGGTTTGTTCATTTTTGGCGAAATACTAGTCTAATTCGATTGGAATCGAGCCAATGAACAGTGGTTTTTGATTTCATAATAACTTCGGGTTTGTTCATTTTTGGCGAAATACTAGTCTAATTCGATTGGAATCGAGCCAATGAACAGTGGTTTTTGATTTCATAATAACTTCGGGTTTGTTCATTTTTGGCGAAATACTAGTCTAATTCGATTGGAATCGAGCCAATGAACAGTGGTTTTTGATTTCATAATAACTTCGGGTTTGTTCATTTTTGGCGAAATACTAGTCTAATTCGATTGGAATCGAGCCAATGAACAGTGGTTTTTGATTTCATAATAACTTCGGGTTTGTTCATTTTTGGCGAAATACTAGTCTAATTCGATTGGAATAGAGCCAATGAAAAGTTGTTTTTATTTCACGATAACTTCGGGTTTGTTCATTTTTGGCGAAATACTAGTCTAATTCGATTGGAATCGAGCCAATGAACAGTGGTTTTTGATTTCATGATAACTTCGGGTTAGTTCATTTTTGGCTAAATACTAGTCTAATTCGATTGGAATCGAGCCAATGAAATGCGGTTTTTGATTTCATGATAACTTCGGGTTCGTTCGTCTTTGGCGAATTGCATGTCTAATTCAATTGGAATCGAGCCAACGAAAAGTGGCTTTTGATTTACGATAAGTTCGGGTTTGTTTGTTTTCGACGAATTGCTTATCTAATTCGATTGGAATCGGGCCAATGAAAACGGGTTTTTGATTTCATGATAACTTTGGGTTTGTTCGTTTCTGGCGAATACTAGTCCAATTCGACTGGAATCGAGCCAATGAGAAGTTGTTTTTGATTTCATGATAACTTCGCGCTTGTTCATTTTTGGAATCGAGCCAATGAGAAGTGGCTTTTGATTTAATGATAACTTCGGGTTTCTTCATTTTTGTCGAATAGCTATTCTAATACTTCGGGTTTGTCTAGTCTAATTCGATTGGAATCGAGCCAATGAAAAGTGGTGTTCGATTTCATGATAACTTCGGGTTTGATTGTTTTTGGCAAATTGCTAGTCTAATTCGATTGGAAACGAGCAAACAAAAAGTAGTTTTAATTTAATGATAACTTCGGGTTTGTTCGTTTTTTACGAATTGCTAGTCTAATTCAATTGGAATTGAGCCAGTGAAATGTGGTTTTTGATTTCATGAAAACTTTTGGTTTGATGGTTTTAGGCAAATTGCTAGTCTAATTCGATTGGAATCGAGCCAACGAAAAGTGGTTTTTGATTTCATGATAACATCGGGTTTGTTAAGTTTTGGCGAATCACTAGTCTAATTCGATTGGAATCGTGCCAATGAAAAGTGGTTTTTGATTTCATGATAACTTCGGGTTTGTTCCTTTTTGGTGAATTACTAGTCCAAGTAGATTGGAATCGAGCCAATGAAAAGTGGTTTTTGATTTCATGATAACTTTGGGTTTAATCATTTTCGGCGAATTTCTAGTCTAATTCGATTGGAATAGAGCCAATGAAAAGTTGTTTTTATTTCACGATAACTTCGGGTTTGTTCATTTTTGGCGAAATACTAGTCTAATTCGATTGGAATAGAGCCAATGAAAAGTTGTTTTTATTTCACGATAACTTCGGGTTTGTTCATTTTTGGCGAAATACTAGTCTAATTCGATTGGAATCGAGCCAATGAAAAGTGGTTTTTGATTTTATGATAACTTCGGGTTAGTTCATTTTTGGGGAAATACTAGTCTAATTCGATTGGAATCGAGCCAATGAAATGAGGTTTTTGATTTCATGATAACTTCGGGTTCTTTCGTCTTTGGCGAATTGCATGTCTAATTCAATTGGAATCGAGCCAACGAAAAGTGGCTTTTGATTTCACGATAAGTTCGGGTTTGTTTGTTTTCGATGAATTGCTTATATAATTTTATTGGAATCGGGCCAATGAAAACGGGTTTTTGATTTCATGATAACTTTGGGTTTGTTCGTTTTTGGCGAATACTAGTCCAATTCGACTGGAATCGAGCCAATGAAAAGTTGTTTTTGATTTCATGATAACTTCGGGTTCTTTCGTCTTTGGCGAATTGCATGTCTAATTCAATTGGAATCGAGCCAATGAAATGAGGTTTTTGATTTCATGATAACTTCGGGTTCTTTCGTCTTTGGCGAATTGCATGTCTAATTCAATTGGAATCGAGCCAATGAAATGAGGTTTTTGATTTCATGATAACTTCGGGTTCTTTCGTCTTTGGCGAATTGCATGTCTAATTCAATTGGAATCGAGCCAATGAAATGAGGTTTTTGATTTCATGATAACTTCGGGTTCTTTCGTCTTTGGCGAATTGCATGTCTAATTCAATTGGAATCAAGCCAACGAAAAGTGGCTTTTGATTTCACGATAAGTTCGGGTTTGTTTGTTTTCGATGAATTGCTTATCTAATTCGATTGGAATCGGGCCAATGAAAACGGGTTTTTGATTTCATGATAACTTTGGGTTTGTTCGTTTTTGGCTAATTGCTAGTCTAGTTCGATTGGAATCGAGTCAATGAAAAGTGGTTTTTGATTTCATGATAACTTTGGGTTTAATCGTTTTCGACGAATTGCTAGTCTAATTCGATTGGAATAGCGCCAATGAAAAGTTGTTTTTATTTCACGATAACTTCGGGTTTGTTCATCTTTGGCAAAATACTAGTCTAATTCGATTGGAATCGAGCCAATGAACAGTGGTTTTTAATTTCATGATAACTTCGGGTTAGTTCATTTTTGGCGAAATACTAGTCTAATTCGATTGGAATCGAGCCAATGAAATGCGATTTTTGATTTCATGATAACTTCGGGTTCGTTCGTCTTTGACGAATTGCATGTCTAATTCAATTGGAATCGAGCCAACGAAAAGTGGCTTTTGATTTCACGATAAGTTCGGGTTTGTTTGTTTTCGATGAATTGCTTATCTAATTCGATTGGAATCGGGCCAATGAAAACGAGTTTTTGATTTCATGATAACTTTGGGTTTGTTCATTTTTGGCGAATACTAGTCCAATTCGACTGGAATCGAGCCAATGAAAAGTTGTTTTTGATTTCATGATAACTTCGGGTTAGTTCATTTTTGGCGAATCGCTAGTCTAATTCGATTGGAATCGAGCCAATGAAAAGTGGTGTTTGATTTCATGATAACTTCGGGTTAGTTCATTTTTGGCGAATCGCTAGTCTAATTCGATTGGAATCGAGCCAATGAAAAGTGGTGTTTGATTTCATGATAACTTCGGGTTAGTTCATTTTTGGCGAATCGCTAGTCTAATTCGATTGGAATCGAGCCAATGAAAAGTGGTGTTTGATTTCATGATAACTTCGGGTTAGTTCATTTTTGGCGAATCGCTAGTCTAATTCGATTGGAATCGAGCCAATGAAAAGTGGTGTTTGATTTCATGATAACTTCGGGTTAGTTCATTTTTGGCGAATCGCTAGTCTAATTCGATTGGAATCGAGCCAATGAAAAGTGGTGTTTGATTTCATGATAACTTCGGGTTAGTTCATTTTTGGCGAATCGCTAGTCTAATTCGATTGGAATCGAGCCAATGAAAAGTGGTGTTTGATTTCATGATAACTTCGGGTTAGTTCATTTTTGGCGAATCGCTAGTCTAATTCGATTGGAATCGAGCCAATGAAAAGTGGTGTTTGATTTCATGATAACTTCGGGTTAGTTCATTTTTGGCGAATCGCTAGTCTAATTCGATTGGAATCGAGCCAATGAAAAGTGGTGTTTGATTTCATGATAACTTCGGGTTAGTTCATTTTTGGCGAATCGCTAGTCTAATTCGATTGGAATCGAGCCAATGAAAAGTGGTGTTTGATTTCATGATAACTTCGGGTTAGTTCATTTTTGGCGAATCGCTAGTCTAATTCGATTGGAATCGAGCCAATGAAAAGTGGTGTTTGATTTCATGATAACTTCGGGTTAGTTCATTTTTGGCGAATCGCTAGTCTAATTCGATTGGAATCGAGCCAATGAAAAGTGGTGTTTGATTTCATGATAACTTCGGGTTAGTTCATTTTTGGCGAATCGCTAGTCTAATTCGATTGGAATCGAGCCAATGAAAAGTGGTGTTTGATTTCATGATAACTTCGGGTTAGTTCATTTTTGGCGAATCGCTAGTCTAATTCGATTGGAATCGAGCCAATGAAAAGTGGTGTTTGATTTCATGATAACTTCGGGTTAGTTCATTTTTGGCGAATCGCTAGTCTAATTCGATTGGAATCGAGCCAATGAAAAGTGGTGTTTGATTTCATGATAACTTCGGGTTAGTTCATTTTTGGCGAATCGCTAGTCTAATTCGATTGGAATCGAGCCAATGAAAAGTGGTGTTTGATTTCATGATAACTTCGGGTTAGTTCATTTTTGGCGAATCGCTAGTCTAATTCGATTGGAATCGAGCCAATGAAAAGTGGTGTTTGATTTCATGATAACTTCGGGTTAGTTCATTTTTGGCGAATCGCTAGTCTAATTCGATTGGAATCGAGCCAATGAAAAGTGGTGTTTGATTTCATGATAACTTCGGGTTTGTTCATTTTTGGCGAATACTAGTCCAATTCGACTGGAATCGAGCCAATGAAAAGTTGTTTTTATTTCATGATAACTTCGTGTTCGTTCATTTTTCGTGAATTGCTAGTATAATTCGTTTAGAATGAAGCCAGTGAAATGAGGTTTTTGATTTCATGAAAACTTCGGGTTTGATCATTTTCGACAAATTGCCTGTCTATTTCGATTGGAATCGAGCCATTGAAAAGTGGTTTTTGATTTCATGATAACTTCGGGTTAGTTCATTTTTGGCGAATCGCTAGTCTAATTCGATTGGAATTGTGCCAATGAAAACTGGTTTTTGATTTCATGACAACTTTGGGTTTGTTCATTTTCGACGAAATACTAGTTTAATTCGATTGGAATCGAGCCAATGAAAAGTGGTTTTTGATTTCATGATAACTTCGGGTTTGTCCCTTTTTGGCGAATTGCTAGTCTTAGTCTATTGGAATCGAGGCAAGGAAAAGTGGTTTTTGATTTCATGATAACTTCGGGTTCGTTCGTTTTTTGTGAATTGCGAGTCTAATTCTATTGAAATCGAGCCAACGAAAAGTGGTTTTTGATTTCACGCTAACTTCGGGTATGTTTGTTTTCGACGAATTGCTTGTCTAAATCGATTGGAATCGAGCCAATGAAATGTGATTTTTAATTTCATGATAACTTTGGGTTTCTTTGTTTACGTCGAATTGCTATGTTAATATTTCAGGTTTGTCTAGTCTAATACTGGAATCGAGCCAATGAAAAGTGGTGTTTGATTTCATGATAACTTCGGGTTTGATTGTTTTCGGCAAATTGCTAGTCTAATTCAATTAGAATCCAGCCAATTAAATTTAGTTTTTATTTTATGATAACTTCGAGTTTGTTCGTTTTTGGCGAATTGCTAATCTGATTCGATTGGAATGGAGCTAGTGAAATGTGGTATTTGATTTCATGAAACCTTCGGGTTTGATCGTTTTCGACAAATTGCTAGTCTAATTCGATTGGAATCGAGCCAACGAAAAGTGGTTTTTGATTTCATGATAACTTCGGGTTTTGTTCATTTTTGGCGAATCGCTATTCTAATTGGATTGAAATAGAGCCAATGAAAAGTGGTTTTTGATTTCATGATAACTTCAGGTTTGTTCATTTATGGCGAATTGCTAGTCCAATTCGATTAGAATCGAGCCAGTGAAAAGTGGTTTTCGAATTCATGATAACTTCTAGTTTGATCGTTTTCGACGAATTGCTAGTCTAATTTGATTGGACTCAAGCCAAGGAAAAGTGATTTTATTTCATGATAACTTCGGGTTTGTTTATTTTCGACGAAATACTAGTTTAATTCGATTTGAATCGAGTGATTGAAAAGTGGTTTTTGATTTCATGATAACTTCGGGTTTGTTAGTTTTTGGTGAATTACTAGTCTTAGTCGATTGGAATCGAGGCAAGGTAAAGTGGTTTTTGATTTCATGATATCTTCAATTTCGTTCATTTTTGGCGAATTCCTAGTCTGATTCAATTGGAATCGAGCCGACGAAAAGTGGTTTTCAATTTCATGATAACTTCGTGTTTGTTTATTTTCGACGAATTGCTTGTCTAATTCAATTGGAATCGAGCCAATGAAAATTGGCTTTTGATTTCATGATAACTTTGGGTTTGTTTGTTTTTGACGAATTGCTAGTCCAATTCGATTGGAATCGAGCCAATGAAAAGTAGTTTGTGATTTCATGAAAACTTCGCGCTTGTTCATTTTTGGCAACATGCCAGCCTAATTCGTTTGGAATCGAGCCAATGAAAAGTAGCTTTTGATGTCATGATAACTTTGGGTTTCTTCGTTTTTGTCGAATTGCTAATCTAATACTTAAGGTTTGTCTAGTCTAATTCGATTGGAATCGAGCCAATGAAAAGTGGTGTTTGATTTCATGATAACTTCTGGTTTATTATCTTCGACAAATTGCTAGTCTAATTCGATTGGAATCGAGCCAATGAAAAGTTGTTTTTATTTAATGATAACTTTGTTCATTTTTGGTGAATTTCTAGTCTAATTCGATTGGAATGGAGCCAGTGAAATGTGGTTTTGATTTCATGAAAACTTCGGGTCTGATCATTTTCGGCAAATTGCAAGTCTATTTCAATTGGAATCGAGCCAATGAAAAGTTGTTTTTGATTTCATGATAACTTCGGGTTAGTTCGTTTTTGGGGAATCACTAGTCTAATTTGATTGGAATCGTGCCAATGAAAAGTGGTTTTTGATTTCATGATAACTTTGGGTTTGTTCGTTTTGGCAAAGTGCTAGTCTAATTCGATTGGAATCGAACGAATGAAAAGTGGGATTTTATTTCTTGGTAACTTTGGGTTTGTTCGTTTTGGCAAAGTGCTAGTCTAATTCGATTGGAATCGAACGAATGAAAAGTGGGATTTTATTTCTTGGTAACTTTGGGTTTGTTCGTTTTGGCAAAGTGCTAGTCTAATTCGATTGGAATCGAACGAATGAAAAGTGGGATTTTATTTCTTGGTAACTTTGGGTTTGTTCGTTTTGGCAAAGTGCTAGTCTAATTCGATTGGAATCGAACGAATGAAAAGTGGGATTTTATTTCTTGGTAACTTTGGGTTTGTTCGTTTTGGCAAAGTGCTAGTCTAATTCGATTGGAATCGAGCCAATGAAAAGTAGTTTTTGATTTCATAATAACTTCGGGTTTGTCCCTTTTTGGCAAATTGCTTGTCCAATTCGATTGGAATCGAGCCAATGAAAAGTTGTTTTTCATTTCACGATAACTTCGGGTTTGTTCATTTTTGGTGAGTTGCTAGTCAAATTCGATTGGAGTCGAGCCAATGAAAAGAAGTTTTTGTTTTAATGATAACTTTGGGTTTGTTCATTTTTGGCGAATTGCTAGTCTAATTCGATTGGAATTGAGCCAATGAAAAGTGGTTTTTGATTTCATGATAACTTCGGGCTTGTTCGTTTTTGACGAATTACTTGTCTAATTTGATTGGAGTCGAGCCAATGAAAAGTGGTTTTTGATTTCATGAAAACTTCGAGTTCATTCATTTTTGGCGAATTGCTAGTCTAAATCGATTGGAATCGAGCCAATGAAAGGTGGTTTTTTATTTCATGCTGACTTCAGATTTCTTCATTTTTGGTGAATTGCTTGTCTAATTCGATTGGAATCGAGCCAACGAAAAGTGGTTTTTGATTTCAAGATAACTTGGGGATTGTTTGTTTTCAGGGAATTGCTTGTCTAATTCGATTGGAATCGAGTCAATGAAAAGTGCTTTTTTATTTCACGATAACTTTGGGTTTGTTCATTTTTGGAGAATTGCTAGTCTAATTCTACTGGAATCGAGCCAATGAAAAGTGGTTTTTGATTTCATGATAAATTCGGGTTTGTTCGTCTTTGGCGAATCGCTAGTCTAATTGAATTGGAATCGAGCAAATGAAAAGTTGCTTTTGATTTCATGACAATTTCGAGTTTGTTCATTTTTAGCAAGTTGCTAGTCAAATTCGATTGGAATCGAGCCAATGAAAAGTGGTTTTTATTTTAATGATAACTTCGGGTTTGTTCATTTTTGGCAAATTGCTAGTCTAATTCGATTGGAATTGAGCCAATGAAAACTGGTTTTTTATTTCATGTTAACTTCGGGTTCGTTCGTTTTTGGCGAAATGCTAGTCTAATTCGTTTGGAATCGAGCCAATGAAAAGTGGTTTTTAATTTTATTATAACTTTCGATTTCTTTGTTTTTGTCAAATTGCTAGTCTAACTCGATTAGAATCAAGCCAGTGAAATGTAGTTTTTGATTTCATGAAAACTTCGGGTTTGATCATTTTCTGCAAATTGCTAGTCTAATTCGATTGGATCGAGCCAATGAAATGTGATGTTTGATTTCATGATAACTTCAAGTTTGATTGTTTTCAACAAATTGCAAGTCTAATTCGATTGGAATCGAGCCAATGAAAAGTGGTTTTTATTTCATAATAACTTCGAGTTTGTTCTTTTTGGCGAATTACTAGTCTAATTCGATTGGAATGGAGCCAGTGCAATGTGGTTTTTTATTTCCTGAAAACTTTGGGTTTGATCATTTTTGGCAAATTGCTAGTCTAATTCGATTGGTATCGAGCCAATGAAAGGTGGTTTTTGATTCCATGATAACTTCGAGTTTGCTTATTTTGGCAAATCACTAGTCTAATTCAATTGGAATCGAGCCAATGAAAACTGGTTTTTTATTTAATGATAACTTCGGGTCTGCTCGTTTTTGGCGAATTGCTAGTCCAATTCGATTGGAATCGAGCCAATGAATAGTGGTTTTTGATTTCATGATAACTTCGAGTTTGATCATTTTCGACGAATTGATAGTCTAATTCGATTGGAATTAAGCTAATGAAAAGTGGTTTTTATTTCATGATAACTTCGGGTTAGTTCATTTTTGGCGAAATACTTGTCTAATTCGATTGGAATCGAGCCAATGAAAAGAGGTTTTTGATTTAATGATAACTTCGGGTTCGTTCGTTTTTGGCGAATCGCTAGTCTAATTCAATTGGAATCGAGCCAACGAAAAGTGGCTTTTGATTTCATGATAAGTTCGGGTTTGTTTGTTTTCAAAGAATTGCTTGTCTAATTCGATTGGAATTGAGCCAATTAAAATGGGTTTTTGATTTCAAGATAACTTTGGGTTTGTTCGTTTTTGGCGAATAATAGTCCAATTTGATTGGAATCGAGCCAATGAAAAGTTGTTATTGATTTCATGATAACTTCGCACTTGTTCATTTTTGCCAACATGCCAGCCTAATTCGTTTGGAATCGTGCCAATGAAAAGTGGCTTTTGATTTCATGATAACTTCGGGTTTCTTCATTTTTGTCGAATTGCTATTCTAATACTTAGGGTTTGTCTAGTCTAATTCGATTGGAATCGAGCCAATGAAAAGTGGTGTTTGATTTCATGATAACTTCAGGTTTGATTATCTTCGACAAATTGCTAGTCTAATTCGATTGGAATCGAGCCAATGAAATGTTGTTTTTATTTCATGATAACTTCGGGTTTGTTCATTTTTGGCGAATTGCTAGTCTAATTCGATTGGAATCGAGCCAGTGAAATGTGGTTTTGATTTCATGAAAACTTCGGGTCTGATCATTTTCGGACAATTGCTAGTCTATTTCAATTGGAATCGAGCCAATGAAAAGTGGTTTTTGATTTCATGATAACTTCGGGTTAGTTCATTTTTGGGGAATCACTAGTCTAATTCGATTGGAATCATGCGAATGAAAAGTGGTTTTTGATTTCATAATAACTTTGGGTTTGTTCGTTTTTGGCGAGTCACTAGCCTAATTCGATTGGAAACGAGCCAATGAAAAATGATTTTTGATTTCATGATAACTTCGGGTTTGTCTTTTTCTGGCGAATTGCTAGTCCAATTCGATTGGAATGGAGCCAATGAAAAGTTGTTTTTGATTTCATGATAACTTCGGGTTTGATCGTTTTCGACGAATTGCTAGTCTAATTCGATTGGAATCGAGCCAATGAAAAGTTGTTTTTATTTCATGATAATTTCGTGTTCGTTCATTTTTGGCGAATTACAAGTGTAATTCGATTGGAATGGAGCCAGTGAAATGTGGTGTTTGATTTCATGAAAACTTTTGGTTTGATCGTTTTAGGCAAATTGCTTGTCTAATTCGATTGGAATCGAACCAATGAAAAGTGGTTTTTGATTTCATGATAACATCGGGTTTGTTAAGTTTTGGCGAATTGCTAGTCTAATTCGATTGGAATCGTGCCAATGAAAAGTGATTTTTGATTTCACGATAACTTCAGGTTTGTTCATTTTTGGTGAATTACTAGTCCAAGTAGATTGGAATCGAGCCAATGAAAAGTGGTTTTTGATTTTATGATAACTTTGGGTTTAATCGTTTTCGACGAATTGCTAGTCTGATTCGATTAGAATAGAGCCAATAAAAAGTTGTTTTTATTTCATGATAACTTCGTGTTCGTTCAATTTTGGCGAATTGCAAGTCTAATTTGATTGGAATCGAGCCAATGAAAAGTGGTTTTTGATTTCATGATAACTTTAGGTTTGTTCATTTTTGGCGAATCGCTAGTCCAATTCGATTGGAATCGAGCCAGTGAAAAGTGGTTTTCGAATTCATGATAACTTCGAGTTTGATCGTTTTCGACGAATTGCTAGTCTAATTCGATTGAAATCAAGCAAGGAAAAGTGGCTTTTATTTCATGATAACTTCGGATTTGGTCATTTTCGGTGAAATACTAATTTAATGCGATTGGAATCGAGCCATTGGAAAGTGGTTTTTGATTTCATGATAACTTCGGGTTTGTTAGTTTTTGGTGAATTACTAGTCTTAGTCGATTGGAATCGAGGCAAGGAAAAGTGGTTTTTGATTTCATGATATCTTCGGTTTCGTTCGTTTTTGGTGAATTACTAGTCTAATTCAATTGGAATCGAGCCGACCAAAAGTGGTTTTCGATTTCATGATAACTTCGTGTTTGTTTGTTTTCGACGAATTTCTTGTCTAATTCGATTGGAATCAAGCCAATGAAAATTGGTTTTTGATTTCATGATAACTTTGGGTTTGTTCATTTTGGGCGAATTGCTAGTCCAATTCGATTGGAATCGAGCCAATGAAAAGTAGTTTTTGATTTCACGATAACTTTGGGTTTGTTCATTTTTGGCGAATCGCTAGCCTAATTCGATTGGAATCGAGCCAATGAAAAGTGGTTTTTGATTTCATGATAACTCCGGGTTTGTCCTTTTCTCGCGAATTGCTAGTCCAATTCGATTGGAATGGAGCCAATGAAAAGTTATTTTTGATTTCATGATAACTTCAGGTTTGATCATTTTCGACGAATTGCTAGTCTAATTCGATTGGAATCGAGCCAATGAAAAGTTGTTTTTATTTCATGATAACTTCGTGTTCGTTCATTTTTGGTGAATTACAAGTGTAATTCGATTGGAATGGAGCCAGTGAAATGTGGTTTTTGATTTCATGAAAACTTTTGGTTTGATTATTTTAGGGCTTGTCTAATTCGATTGGAATCAAGCCAATGAAAAGTAGCTTTTAATTTCATGATAACATCGGGTTTGTTAAGTTTTGGTGAATCACTAGTCTAATTCGATTGGAATCGTGCCAATGAAAAGTGGTTTTTGATTTCACGATAACTTCGGGTTTGTTAATTTTTGGTGAATTACTAGTCCAAGTAGATTGGAATCGAGCCAATGAAAAGTGGTTTTTGATTTCATGATAACTTTGGGTTTAATCATTTTAGACGAATTGCTAGTCTGATTCGATTGGAATAGAGCCAATGAAAAGTTGTTTTTATTTCACGATAACTTTGGGTTTGTTCATTTTTGGCGAAATACTAGTCTAATTCGATTGGAATCGAGCCAATGAATAGTGGTTTTCGATTTCATGATAAATTCGGATTTGGTCATTTTTTGTTAATTGCTAGTCTTAGCCGATTGGAATCGAGGCAAGGAAAAGTGGTTTTTGATTTCATGATAACTTCGGGTTCATTCGTTTTTAGCGTATTGCTAGTCTAATTCAATTGGAATCGAGCCAATAAAAAGTGGTTTTTTATTTCATGATAACTTCGGGTTTGTTTGTTTTTGACGAATTGCTCATCCAAATCATTTTGAATCGAGCCAATGAAAAGTGGTTTTTGATTTCATGAAAACTTTGGGTCTCTTCGTTTTTCTTGAATTGCTTCCAACTCGATTGAAATCGAGCCAATGAAAAGTTGTTATTGATTTCAAGATAACTTCGTACTTGTTCATTTTTGGCGACATGCCAGCCTAATTCATTTGGAATCGAGCCAACGAAAAGTGGCTTTTGATTTCATGGTAACTCTGGGTTTCTTCATTTTTGTCGAATTACTATTCTAATACTTAGGGTTCGTCCAGTCTAATTTGATTGGAATCGAGCCAATGAAAAGTGGTGTTTGATTTCATGATAACTTCGGGTTTGATTGTCTTAGACAAATTGCCAGTCTAATTCGATTGGAATCGAGCCAATGAAAAGTTGTTTTATTTCATGATAACTTCGAGTTTGTTCATTTTTGGCGAATTGCTAGTCTAATTCGATTGTGGTGGAGCCAGTGAAATGTGGTTTCTGATTTCATGAAAACTTTGGGTTTGATCATTTTCGGCAAATTGCTAGTCTATTTCGATTGGAATTGAGCCAATGAAAAGTGATTTTTGATTTCATGATAACTTTAGCTTAGTCCATTTTTGGGGAATCGCTAGTCTTATTCGATCGGAATCGTGCCAACGAAAAGTGGTTTTTGATTTCATGATAACTTTGGGTTTGTTCGTTTTTGGCAAATCGCTAGCCTAATTCGATTGGAATCGAGCTAATGAAAAGTTGTTTTTGATTTCATGATAACTTCGGGTTTGTCCTTTTTTGGCGAGTTGCTAGTCCAATTCGATTAGAATGGAGCCAATGAAATGTTGTTTTTGATTTCATGATAACTTCGGGTTTGATCATTTTCGACGAATTGCTAGTCTAATTCGATTGGAATCGAGCCAATGAAAAGTTCTTTTTATTTCATGATAATTTCGTATTAGTTTATTTTTGGCGAATTGCTAGTCTAATTCGATTGGAATGGAGCCAGTGAAATGAGGTTTTTGATTTCATGAAAACTTCCGGTTTGATCCTTTTGGACAAATTTTTAGTCTATTTTGATTGGAATCGAGCCATTGAAAAGTGGTTTTTGATTTCATGATAACTTCGGGTTAGTTCACTTTTGGCGAATCGCTAGTCTAATTCGATTGGAATCGTGCCAATGAAAAGTGGTTCTTGACTTCATGATAACTTTGGGTTTGTTCATTTTTGGTGAATCGCTAGCCTAATTCTATTGGAATCGAGCCAATGAAAAGTGGTTTTGATTTCTTGATAACTTCGGGTTTGTCCCTTTTTGGCGAATTGCTAGTCTTAGTAGATTGGAATCGAGGCAAGGAAAAGTGGTTTTTGATTTCATGATAACTTCGGGTTCATTCATTTTTTGCGAATTGCGAGTCTAATTCTATTGGAATCGAGCCAACGAAAAGTGGTTTTTGATTTCTTGTTAACTTTGGGTATGTTTGCTTTCGACGAATTGCTTGTCTAAATCGATTGGAATCGAGCCAATGAAATGTGGTTTTTAATTTCATGATAACTTTGTGTTTCTTCATTTATGTCGAATTGCTATTTTAATATTTCGTGTTTGTCGAGTCTAATTCGATTGGAATCGAGCCAATGAAAAGTGGTGTTTGATTTCGTGATAACTTCGGGTTTGATTGTTTTCGACAAATTGCTAGTCTAATTCAATTGGATTCGAGCCAATGAAAATTGGTTTTCATTTCGTGATAACTTCGTGTTTGTTCGTTTTTGGCGAACTGCTAGTCTAATTCGATTGGAATGGAGCTAGTGAAATGTGGTTTTTGATTTCACGAAACCTTTGGGTTTGATCGTTTTATGCAAATTGCTAGTCTAATTCGATTGGAATCGAGCCAACGAAAAGTGGTATTTGATTTCATGATAACTTCGGGTTTGTTCGTTTTTGGCGAATCGCTATTCTAATTCGATTGGAATCGAGCCAATGAAAAGTGGTTTTTGATTTCATGATAACTTATGGTTTGTTCGTTTATGGCGAATTGCTAGTCCAATTCGATTGGAATCGAGCCAGTGAAAAGTGGTTTTCTAATTCGTGATAACTTCGAGTTTGATCGTTTTCGACGAATTGCTAGTCTAATTCGATTGGAATCAAGCAAGGAAAAGTGGTTTTTATTTCATGATAACTTCGGGTTTGTTCATTTTCGGTGAAATACTAGTTTAATTCGATTGGAATCGAGCCATTGAAAAGTGGTTTTTGATTTCATGATAACTTCAGGTTTGTTAGTTTTTGGTGAATTACTAGTCTTAGTCGATTGGAATCGAGGCAAGGAAGAGTGGTTTTTGATTTCATGATATCTTCGGTTTCGTTCGTTTTTGGCGAATTGCTAGTCTAATTCAATTGGAATCGAGCTGACGAAAAGTGGTTTTTAATTTTATGATAACTTCGTGTTTGTTTGTTTTCGACGAATATCTTTTTTAATTCGATTGGAATCGAGCCAATGAAAATTGGTTTTTGATTTCTTGATAACTTTAGGTTTGTTCATTTTTGGCGAATTGCTAGTCCAATTCGACTGGAATCGAGCCAATGAAAAGTTGTTATTGATTTCATGATAACTTTGCATTTGTTCATTTTTGGCGACATGGCAGCCTAATTCATTTGGAATCGAGCCAATGAAAAATGGCTTTTGATTTCATGATAACTTCGGGTTTCTTCATTTTTGTCGAATTGCTATTCTAATACTTAGGGTTTGTCTAGTCTAATTCGATTGGAATCGAGCCAATGAAAAGTGATTTTTGATTTCATGATAACTTCGGGTTTGATTATCTTCGACAAATTGCTAGTCTAATTCAATTGGAATCGAGCCAATGAAAAGAGGTTTTTGATTTCATGATAACTTCGGGTTCGTTCGTTTTTGGCGAATTGCTAGTCTAATTCAATTGGAATCAAGCCAACGAAAAGTGGCTTTTGATTTCATGATAAGTTCGGGTTTGTTAGTTTTCGACGAATTGCTTGTCTAATTCGATTGGAATCGAGCCAATTAACACGGGTTTTTTATTTTAAGATAACTTTGGGTTTGTTCGTTTTTGGCGAATACTAGTCCAATTCGATTGGAATCGAGGCAATGAAAAGTTGTTTTTGATTTCATGATAACTTCGCGCTTGTTCATTTTTGGAATCGAGCCAATGAGAAGTGGCTTTTGATTTTATGATAACTTCGGGTTTCTTCATTTTTGTCGAATTGCTATTCTAATAATTCGGGTTTGTCTAGTCTAATTCGATTGGAATCGACCAAATGAAAAGGGGTGTTTGATTTCATGAAAACTTTGGGTTTGATTGTTTTCAGCAAATTGCTAGTCTGATTCGATTGGAATCGAGCAAACAAAAAGTAGGTTTAATTTAATGATAACTTCGGGTTTGTTCATTTTTTATGAATTGCTAGTCTAATTCGATTTGAATTGAGCCAGTGAAATGTGGTTTTTGATTTCATGAAAACTTCGGGTTTGATCATTTTCGGTGAATTGCTAGTCTATTTAGATTTGAATCGAGCCAATGAAAAGTGGTTTTTGATTTCATGATAACTTCGGCTTAGTTCGTTTTTGGGGAATCGCTAGTCTAACTCGATCGGAATCGTCCCAATGAAAAGTGGTTTTTGATTTCACGATAACTTTGGGTTTGTTCGTTTTTGACGAATCGCTAGCCTAATTCGATTGGAATCGAGCAAATGAAAAGTTATTTTTGATTTGATGATAACTTCGGGTTTGTCCTTTTTTGGCGAGTTGCTAGTCCAATTCGATTGGAATGGAGCCAATGAAACGTTGTTTTTGATTTTATGATAACTTCGGGTTTGATCATATTCGACGAATTGCTAGTCTAATTCGATTGGAATCGGGCCAATGAAAAGTTGTTTTTATTTCATGATAACTTCGTGTTCGTTCATTTTTGGCAAATTGCTAGTCTAATTCGATTGGAATGGAGCCAGTGTAATGAGGTTTTTGATTTCATGAAAACTTCGGATTTGATCATTTTTGATAAATTGCTAGTCTATTTCGATTGGAATCGAGCCATTGAAAAGTGGTTTTTGATTTCATGATAATTTCGGGTTAGTTTGTTTTTGGCGAATCGCTAGTCTAATTCGATTGGAATCGTGCCAATGAAAAGTGGTTTTTGATTTCATGATAACTTTGGGTTTGCTCATTTTTGGCGAATCGCTAGCCTAATTCGATTGGAATCGAGCCAATGAAAAGTGGTTTTTGATTTCATGATAACTTCGGGTTTGTCCCTTTTTCGCGTATTGCTAGTCTTAGTAGATTGAAATCAAGGCAAGGAAAAGTGGTTTTTGATTTCATGATAACTTCGGGTTCATTCATTTTTTGCGAATTGCGAGTCTAATTCTATTGGAATCGAGCCAACGAAAAGTGGTTTTTGATTTCATGTTAACTTTGGGAATGTTTGCTTTCGACGAATTGCTTGTCTAAATCGATTGGAATCGAGCCAATGAAATGTGGTTTTTAATTTCATGATAACTTTGTGTTTCTTCATTTATGTCGAATTACTATTTTAATATTTCGTGTTTGTCGAGTCTAATTCGATTGGAATCGAGCCAATGAAAAGTGGTGTTTGATTTCGTGATAACTTCGGGTTTGATTGTTTTCGGCAAATTGCTAGTCTAATTCAATTGGATTCGAGCCAATGAAAATTGGTTTTCATTTCTTGATAACTTCGTGTTTGTTCCTTTTTGGCGAATTGCTAGTCTAATTCGATTGGAATGGAGCTAGTGAAATGTGGTTTTTGATTTCATGAAACCTTCGGGTTTGATCATTTTCGACAGATTACTAGTCTAATTCGATTGGAATCGAGCCGACGAAAAGTGGTATTTGATTTCATGATAACTTCAGGTTTGTTCATTTTTGGCGAATCGCTATTCTAATTCGATTGGAATCGAGCCAATGAAAAGTGGTTTTTATTTTCATGATAACTTCGGGTTTGTTCGTTTATGGCGAATTGCTAGTCCAATTCGATTGGAATCGAGCCAGAAAAAAGTGGTTTTCGAATTCATGATAACTTCGAGTTTGATCGTTTTTGACAAATTGCTAGTCTAATTCGATTGGAATCAAGGAAGAAAAAGTGGTTTTTATTTTATGATAACTTCGGGTTTGTTCATGTTCGGCGAAATACTAGTTTAATTCGATTGGAATCGAGTCATTAAAAAGTGGTCTTTGATTTTATGATAACTTCGGGTCTGTTAGTTTTTGGTGAATTACTAGTCTTAGTCGATTGGAATTGTGGCAAGGAAGAGTGGTTTTTGATTTCATGACATCTTCGATTTTGTTCATTTTTGGCGAATTGCTAGTCTAATTCAATTGGAATCGAGCCTACGAAAAGTGGTTTTCGATTTCATGATAACTTCGTGTTTGTTTGTTTTCGACGAATTGCTTGTCTAATTTGATTGGAATCAAGCCAATGAAAATTGGGTTTTGATTTCATGATAACTTTGGGTTTGTTCGTTTTTGGCGAATTGCTAGTCCAATTCGATTGGAATCGAGCCAATGAAAAGTTGTTATTGATTTCATGATAACTTCGCGCTTGTTCATTTTTGGCGACCTGCCAGCCTAATTCATTTTGAATCGAGCCAATGAAAAGTGGCTTTTGTTTTCATGATAACTTCGGGTTTCTTCGTTTTTGTCGAATTGCTATTCTAATACTTAGGGTTTGTCTAGTCTAATTCGATTGGAATCGAGCCAATGAAAAGTGTTGTTTGATTTCATGATAACTTCGGGTTTGATTGTCTTCGACAAATTGCTAGTCTAATTCGATTGGAATCGAGCCAATGAAAAGTTGTTTTTATTCCATGATAACTTCGGGTTTGTTCGTTTTTGGCGAATTGCTAGTCTAATTTGATTGGATGGAGCTAGTGAAATGTGGTTTTGATTTCATGAAAACTTCGGGTCTGATAATTTTCGACAAATAGCTAGTCTATTTTACTTGGAATCGAACCAATGAAAAGTGGTTTTTGATTTGATGATAACTTCGGGTTAGTTCATTTTTGGGGAATTACTAGTCTAATTCGATTGGAATCGCGCCAATGAAAAGTGGTTTTTGATTTCCTGATAACTTGGGTTTGTTCATTTTTAGCGAATCGCTAGCTAATTGAATTAGAATCGAGCCAACGAAAAGTGGTTTTTGATTTCACTTTTGTGACGAATTGCTAGTCCAATTCGATTGGAATGGAGCCAATAAAAAGTTGTTTTTGATTTCATGATAACTTCGGATTTGATCATTTTCGACGAATTACTAGTCTAATTCGATTGGAATCGAGCCAATGAAAACTTGTTTTTATTTCATGATAACTTCGTGTTCGTTCATTTTTGGCGAATCGCTAGTCTAATTCGATTGGAATCGTGCCAATGAAAAGTGGTTTTTGATTTCACGATAACTTCAGGTTTGTTAATTTTTAGTGAATTACTAGTCCAAGTAGATTGGAACCGAGCCAATGAAAAGTGGTGTTTGATTTCATGATAACTTTGGGTTTAATTGTTTTCGATGAATTGCTAGTCTGATTCGATTGGAATAGAGCCAATGAAAAGTTGTTTTTATTTCATGATAACTTCGTGTTCGTTCAATTTTGGCGAATTGCAAGTCTAATTTGATTGGAATCGAGCCAATGAAAAGTGGTTTTTGGCTTCATGATAACTTTAGGTTTGTTCATTTTTGGCGAATCGCTAGTTCAATTCTATTGGAATCGAGCCAGTGAAAAGTGGTTTTTGAATTCATGATAACTTCGAGTTTGATCGTTTTCGACGAATTGCTAGTCTAATTCGATTGCAATCAAGCAAGGAAAAGTGGTTTTTATTTCATGATAACTTCGGGTTTGTTCATTTTCGGTGAAATACTAATTTAATTCGATTGGAATCGAGCCATTGGAAAGTGGTTTTTGATTTCATGATAACTTCGGGTTTGTTAGTTTTTGGTGAATTACTAGTCTTAGTCGATTGGAATCGAGGCAAGGAAAAGTGGTTTTTGATTTCATGATATCTTCGGTTTCGTTCGTTTTTGACGAATTGCTAGTCTAATTCAATTGGAATCGAGCCAACCAAAAGTGGTTTTCGATTTCATGATACTTCGTGTTT
This sequence comes from Olea europaea var. sylvestris, assembly GCF_002742605.1. Classification (NCBI taxonomy): domain Eukaryota; kingdom Viridiplantae; phylum Streptophyta; class Magnoliopsida; order Lamiales; family Oleaceae; genus Olea; species Olea europaea. The sequence goes on along the minus strand of NW_019255429.1, from coordinate 16,205 downwards.
ATTTGTTTTCGACGAATTTCTTGTCTAATTCGATTGGAATCAAGCCAATGAAAATTGGTTGTTGATTTCATGATAACTTTGGGTTTGTTCGTTTTGGGCGAATTGCTAGTCCAATTCGATTGGAATCGAGCCAATGAAAAGTGGTTTTTGATTTCACGATAACTTTGGGTTTGTTCGTTTTTGGCGAATCGCTAGCCTAATTCGATTGGAATCGAGACAATGAAAAGTGGTTTTTGATTTCATGATAACTCCGGGTTTGTCCTTTTCTGGCGAATTGCTAGTCCAATTCGATTGGAATGGAGCCAATGAAAAGTTGTTTTTGATTTCATGATAACTTCGGGTTTGATCATTTTCGACGAATTGCTAGTCTAATTCGATTGGAATCGAGCCAATGAAAAGTTGTTTTTGATTTCATGATAACTTCGGGTTTGATCATTTTCGACGAATTGCTAGTCTAATTCGATTGGAATCGAGCCAATGAAAAGTTATTTTTATTTCATGATAACTTCGTGTTCGTTCATTTTTGGCGAATTACAAGTGTAATTCGGTTGGAATGGAGCCAGTGAAATGTGGTTTTTGATTTCATGAAAACTTTTGGTTTGATCATTTTAGGCAAATTGCTTGTCTAATTCGATTGGAATCAAGCCAATGAAAAGTAGTTTTTGATTTCATGATAACATCGGGTTTGTTAAGTTTCGGCGAATCGCTAGTCTAATTCGATTGGAATCGTGCCAACGAAAAGTGGTTTTTGATTTCACGATAACTTCGGGTTTGTTCATTTTTGGTGAATTACTAGTCCAAGTGGATTGGAATCGAGCCAATGAAAAGTGGTTTTTGATTTCATGATAACTTTGGGTTTAATCGTTTTCGACAAATTACTAGTCTGATTCGATTGGAACAGAGCCAATGAAAAGTTGTTTTTATTTCACGATAACTTTGGGTTTGTTCATTTTTGGCGAAATACTAGTCTAATTCGATTCGAATCGAGCCAATGAAAAGTGGTTTTTGATTTCATGATAATTTCGGATTTGTTCATTTTTTGTTAATTGCTAGTCTTAGCCGATTGGAATCGAGGCAAGGAAAAGTGGTTTTTGATTTCATGATAACTTCGGGTTCGTTCATTTTTGGCGAATTGCTAGTCTAATTCAATTGGAATCGAGACAATAAAAAGTGGTTTTTTATTTCATGATAACTTCGGGTTTGTTTGTTTTTGACGAATTGCTCATCCAAATCATTTTGAATCGAGCCAATGAAAAGTGGTTTTTGATTTCATGATAACTTTGGGTCTCTTCGTTTTTCTTGAATTGCTTCCAATTCGATTGAAATCAAGCCAATGAAAAGTTGTTATTGATTTCATGAAAACTCCGTACTTGTTCATTTTTGGCGACATGCCAGCCTAATTCATTTGGAATCGAGCCAACGAAAAGTGGCTTTTGATTTCATGGTAACTTCGGGTTTCTTCATTTTTGTCGAATTACTATTCTAATACTTAGGGTTCGTCCAGTCTAATTTGATTGGAATCGAGCCAATGAAAAGTGGTGTTTGATTTCATGATAACTTCGGGTTTGATTGTCTTTGACAAATTGCGAGTCTAATTCGATTGGAATCGAGCCAATGAAAAGTTGTTTTATTTCATTATAACTTCGAGTTTGTTCATTTTTGGCGAATTGCTAGTCTAAATCGATTGGGGTGGAGCCAGTGAAATGTGGGTTTTGATTTCATGAAAACTTTGGGTCTGATCATTTTCGGCAAATTGCTAGTCTATTTTGATTGGAATTGAGCCAATGAAAAGTGATTTTTGATTTCATGATAACTTTAGCTTAGTTCATTTTTGGGGAATCGCTAGTCTTATTCGATCAGAATCGTGCCAACGAAAAGTGGTTTTCGATTTCATGATAACTTTGGGTTTGTTCGGTTTTGGCAAATCGCTAGCCTAATTCGATTGGAATCGAGCTAATGAAAAATTGTTTTTGATTTCATGATAACTTCGGGTTTGTCCTTTTTTGGCGAGTTGCTAGACCAATTCGATTGGAATGGAGCCAATGAAATGTTGTTTTTGATTTCATGATAACTTTGGGTTTGATCATTTTCGACGAATTGCTAGTCTAATTCGATTGGAATCAAGCCAATGAAAAGTTCTTTTTATTTCATGATAATTTCGTATTCGTTCATTTTTGGTGAATTGCTAGTCTAATTCGATTGGAATGGAGCCAGTGAAATGAGGTTTTTGATTTCATGAAAACTTCCGATTTGATCCTTTTCGACAAATTGTTAGTCTATTTCGATTGGAATCGAGCCATTGAAAAGTGGTTTTTGATTTCATGATAATTTCGGGTTTGTTCATTTTTGGCGACTTACTAGTCTAATTCGATTGGAATCGAGCCAATGAAAAGTGGTTTTCGATTTCATGATAACTTCGGGTTTGTTCATTTTTGGCGACTTACTAGTCTAATTCGATTGGAATGGAGCCAGTGAAATGAGGTTTTTGATTTCATGAAAACTTCGGGTTTGATCATTTTCGATAAATTGCTAGTCTATTTCGATAGGAATCGAGCCAATGAAAAGTGGTTTTCGATTTCATGATAACTTCGGGTTTGTTCATTTTTGGCGACTTACTAGTCTAATTCGATTGGAATGGAGCCAGTGAAATGAGGTTTTTGATTTCATGAAAACTTCGGGTTTGATCATTTTCGATAAATTGCTAGTCTATTTCGATAGGAATCGAGCCAATGAAAAGTGGTTTTCGATTTCATGATAACTTCGGGTTTGTTCATTTTTGGCGACTTACTAGTCTAATTCGATTGGAATGGAGCCAGTGAAATGAGGTTTTTGATTTCATGAAAACTTCGGGTTTGATCATTTTCGATAAATTGCTAGTCTATTTCGATAGGAATCGAGCCAATGAAAAGTGGTTTTCGATTTCATGATAACTTCGGGTTTGTTCATTTTTGGCGACTTACTAGTCTAATTCGATTGGAATGGAGCCAGTGAAATGAGGTTTTTGATTTCATGAAAACTTCGGGTTTGATCATTTTCGATAAATTGCTAGTCTATTTCGATAGGAATCGAGCCAATGAAAAGTGGTTTTCGATTTCATGATAACTTCGGGTTTGTTCATTTTTGGCGACTTACTAGTCTAATTCGATTGGAATGGAGCCAGTGAAATGAGGTTTTTGATTTCATGAAAACTTCGGGTTTGATCATTTTCGATAAATTGCTAGTCTATTTCGATAGGAATCGAGCCAATGAAAAGTGGTTTTCGATTTCATGATAACTTCGGGTTTGTTCATTTTTGGCGACTTACTAGTCTAATTCGATTGGAATGGAGCCAGTGAAATGAGGTTTTTGATTTCATGAAAACTTCGGGTTTGATCATTTTCGATAAATTGCTAGTCTATTTCGATAGGAATCGAGCCAATGAAAAGTGGTTTTCGATTTCATGATAACTTCGGGTTTGTTCATTTTTGGCGACTTACTAGTCTAATTCGATTGGAATGGAGCCAGTGAAATGAGGTTTTTGATTTCATGAAAACTTCGGGTTTGATCATTTTCGATAAATTGCTAGTCTATTTCGATAGGAATCGAGCCAATGAAAAGTGGTTTTCGATTTCATGATAACTTCGGGTTTGTTCATTTTTGGCGACTTACTAGTCTAATTCGATTGGAATGGAGCCAGTGAAATGAGGTTTTTGATTTCATGAAAACTTCGGGTTTGATCATTTTCGATAAATTGCTAGTCTATTTCGATAGGAATCGAGCCAATGAAAAGTGGTTTTCGATTTCATGATAACTTCGGGTTTGTTCATTTTTGGCGACTTACTAGTCTAATTCGATTGGAATGGAGCCAGTGAAATGAGGTTTTTGATTTCATGAAAACTTCGGGTTTGATCATTTTCGATAAATTGCTAGTCTATTTCGATAGGAATCGAGCCAATGAAAAGTGGTTTTCGATTTCATGATAACTTCGGGTTTGTTCATTTTTGGCGACTTACTAGTCTAATTCGATTGGAATGGAGCCAGTGAAATGAGGTTTTTGATTTCATGAAAACTTCGGGTTTGATCATTTTCGATAAATTGCTAGTCTATTTCGATAGGAATCGAGCCAATGAAAAGTGGTTTTCGATTTCATGATAACTTCGGGTTTGTTCATTTTTGGCGACTTACTAGTCTAATTCGATTGGAATGGAGCCAGTGAAATGAGGTTTTTGATTTCATGAAAACTTCGGGTTTGATCATTTTCGATAAATTGCTAGTCTATTTCGATAGGAATCGAGCCAATGAAAAGTGGTTTTCGATTTCATGATAACTTCGGGTTTGTTCATTTTTGGCGACTTACTAGTCTAATTCGATTGGAATGGAGCCAGTGAAATGAGGTTTTTGATTTCATGAAAACTTCGGGTTTGATCATTTTCGATAAATTGCTAGTCTATTTCGATAGGAATCGAGCCAATGAAAAGTGGTTTTCGATTTCATGATAACTTCGGGTTTGTTCATTTTTGGCGACTTACTAGTCTAATTCGATTGGAATGGAGCCAGTGAAATGAGGTTTTTGATTTCATGAAAACTTCGGGTTTGATCATTTTCGATAAATTGCTAGTCTATTTCGATAGGAATCGAGCCAATGAAAAGTGGTTTTCGATTTCATGATAACTTCGGGTTTGTTCATTTTTGGCGACTTACTAGTCTAATTCGATTGGAATGGAGCCAGTGAAATGAGGTTTTTGATTTCATGAAAACTTCGGGTTTGATCATTTTCGATAAATTGCTAGTCTATTTCGATAGGAATCGAGCCAATGAAAAGTGGTTTTCGATTTCATGATAACTTCGGGTTTGTTCATTTTTGGCGACTTACTAGTCTAATTCGATTGGAATGGAGCCAGTGAAATGAGGTTTTTGATTTCATGAAAACTTCGGGTTTGATCATTTTCGATAAATTGCTAGTCTATTTCGATAGGAATCGAGCCAATGAAAAGTGGTTTTTGAGTTATTGAAAATGGTTTTTGATCATTTTCGACGAATTGCTAGTCTAATTCGATTGGAATCGAGCCAATGAAGAGTGGTTTTTGATTTCATGATAACTTTGCGCTTGTTCATTTTTGGCGACATGCCAGTTTAATTCGTTTCGAATTGAGCTAATGAAAAGTGGCTTTTGATTTCATGATAACTTCGGGTTTCTTCATTTTTGTCGAATTGCTATTCTAATACTTCGGGTTTGTCTAGTCTAATTCGATTGGAATCGAGCCAATGAAAAGTGGTGTTTGATTTCATGATAACTTCGGGTTCAATTGTTTTCGGCAAATTGCTAGTCTAATTCAATTGGAATTGAGCCAATGAAAAGTGGTTTTTATTTCATGATAACTTCGGGTTTGTTATTTTTCGGTGAATTTCTAGTCTAATTCGATGGGAATCGAGCCTATGAAAAGTGGTTTTTGATTTCATGATAACTTTGGGTTTATTCATTTTTGACAAATTGCTTGTCTAATTCAATTAGAATCGAGCCATTGAAAAGTGGTTTTCATTTCTTGTTAACTTCGGGTTTGTTCATTTTTGATGAATTTCTAGTCTAATTCGATGGGAATCGAGCCTATGAAAAGTGGTTTTTGATTTCATGATAACTTCGGGTTTGTTCATTTTCGACAAATTGCTTGTCTAATTCGATTGGAATCGAGCTAATGAAAAGTGATTTTTGATTTCATGACAACTTCGGGTTTGTTCATTTTCGACGAATTTACGTGTCTAATTCGATTGGAATCGGGCCGAAGAAAAGTGGTTTTTGTTTCATGTTACCTTCAGGTTTGTTCGTTTTCGGCGAATTGCTTGTCTAATTCGGTTGGAATCGAGCCAATGAACAGTGCTTTTTGATTTCCTGATGACTTTCGATTTGTTCATTTTTGGCGAATCGCTAGTCTAATTCAATTGGAATCGAGCCAACAAAAAGAGGTTTTTGATTTCATGATAACTTCGGTTTGTTCGTTTTCGATGAAGTGCTTGTCTAATTCGATTGGAATTGAGCCAATGAAAAGTGGTTTTTGATTTCATGATAACTTCGCGCTTGTTCATTTTTGGAGACATGCCAGTCTAATTCTCTAGGAATCGAGCTAATGAAAAGTGGCTTTTGATTTCATGATAACTTCGGGTTTCTTCATTTTTGTCGAATTACTAATCTAAAACTTCGAGTTTTTTAGTCTAATTCGATTGGAATCGAGCTAATAAAAAGTGGTGTTTGATTTAATGATGACTTTCGGTTTGAACATTTTCGGCAAAGTGCTAGTCTAATTCGATTAGAATCGAGGCTATGAAAAGTTGTTTTTATTTCATGATAACTTCGGGTTTGTTCGTTTTTAACGAATTGCTAGCCTAATTTGATTCGAATCGAGCCAATGAAATGTGGTTTTTGATTTCAAGATAATTTTGGGTTTTTTCATTTTTGACGAATTGCTAGTCTAATTCGATTGGAGTCGAGCCAACGAAAAGTGGTTTTTCGTTTCATGATAACTTCACGCTTGTTCATTTTTGGCGACATGCCAGTCTAATTCGTTTGGAATCGAGTCAATGAAAAGTGGCTTTTAATTTCATGATAACTTCGGGTTTCATCATTTTTGTCGAATTACTATTCTAATTCTTCGGGTTTGTCTTGTCTAATTCGATTGGAATTGAGCCAATGAAAAGTGGTGTTTGGTTTCATGATAACTTCTGGTTTGATTGTCTTTGGCAAATTTCTAGTCTAATTCGAGTGGAATTGAGCAAATGAAAAGTTATTTTTATTTCATGATAACTTCGGCTTTGTTCATTTTTGGCGAATTGCTAGTCTAATTCGATTGGAATGGAGCTAGTGAAATGGGGTTTTTGATTTCATGAAAACTTCGAATTTGATCATTTTCGACGAATTGCTAGTCTATTTCGAATTCAATCGAGCCAATGAAAAGTGGTTTTTGATTTCATGATAACTTTGGGTTTGTTCGTTTTTGACGAGTCACTAGTACGATTCTATTGGAAGCGTACCAATGAAAAGTGGTTTTTGATTTCATGATAACTTCGGGTTTGTTCATTTTTGGCGAACCACTAGTCTAATTCAATTGGAATCGAGCCAATGAAAAGTGATTTTTGATTTCATGATAACTTCGGGTTTGTTCATTTTCGACGAATTACTAGTCCAATTCGATTGTAATCGAGCCAATGAAAAGTTGTTTTTGATTTCATGATAACTTCGCACTTGTTTGTTTTTGACGACATGCCAGTCTAATTCGTTTGGAATCGAGCCAATGAAAAGTGGCTTTTCATTTCATGATAACTTCGGGTTTCTTTGTTTTTATCGAATTGCTATTCTAATACTTTGGGTTTGTCTAGTCCAATTCGATTGGAATCGAGCCAATGAAAAGTGGTGTTTGATTTCTTGATGACTTCGGGTTTGATTGTTTTTGGCAAATTGCTAGCCTAATTCGATTGTAATCGAGCCAATGAAAAGTGAAAAGTTGTTTTTATTTCATGATAACTTCGGGTTCGTTCGCTTTTGGCAAATTGCTAGTCTAATTCGATTGGAATGGAGCCAGTGAAATATGGCTTTTGATTTCATGAAAACTTCGGGTTTGATCATCTTCGGCAAATTGCTAGTCTATTTCGATTGTAATCGAGCCAATGAAAAGTGATTTTTGATTTCATGATAACTTCGGGTTTGTTCATTTTTCGAGAATCGCTAGTCTAATTCGATTGAAATCGTGCCAAAGAAAAGTGGTTTTTGATTTCATGATAACTTTAGGTTTTTTGTTCATTTTTGGCGAATTGCTAGTCCAATTCGATTGGAATCGAACCAATGAAAAGTGGTTTTTGATTTCATGATAACTTCGGGTTCGTTCGTTTTTGGCGAATTGCTAGTCTAATTCAATTGGAATCGAGCCAACGAAAAGTGGTTGTTGATTTCATGCTAACTTCGGGTTTGTTTGTTTTCGACGAATTGCTTGTCTAAATTGATTGGAATCGAGCCAATGAAATGTGGTTTTTAATTTCATGATAACTTTGGGCTTGTTCGTTTTTGGTAAATTTCTAGTCCAATTCGATTGGAATCGAGCCAATGAAAAGTTTTTTTTTGATTTCATGATAACTTCGCGCTTGTTCATTTTTGGTGACATGCCAGTCTAATTCGTTTGGAATCGAGCCAACGAAAAATGGTTTTTGATTTCATGATAACTTCAGGTTTCTTCATTTTTGTCGAATTGCTATTCTAATACTTCTGGTTTATCTAGTCTAATTCGATTGGAATCGAGCCAATGAAAAGTGGTGTTTGATTTCATGATAACTTCGGGTTCGATTGTTTTCGGCAAATTGCTAGTCTAATTCAATTGGAATCGAGCCAATGAAAAGTGGTTTTTATTTCAAGATAACTTCGGGTTTGTTCATTTTTTTCGGTGAATTTCTAGTCTAATTCGATCGTAATCGAGCCAATGAAAAGTGATTTTTGATTTCATGATAACTTCAGGTTTATTCATTTTTGACAAATTGCTTGTCTAATTCGATTGGAATTGAGCCAATGAAAAGTGGTTTTTATTTCATGATAACTTCGAGTTTGTTCATTTTCGATGAATTTCTAGTCTAATTCGATCGGAATCGAGCCAATGAAAAGTGGTTTTTGATTTTGTGATAACTTCGGGTTTATTCATTTTCGACAAATTGCTTGTCTAATTCGATTGGAATCAAGCCAATGAAAAGTGGTTTATGATTTCATGATAACTTCGGGTTTGTTCGTTTTCGATGAATTTACGTGTCTGATTCGATTGGAATCGAGCCAACGAAAAGAGGTTTTTGTTTCATGATACCTTCAGGTTTGTTTGTTTTCGGCGAATTGCTTGTCTAATTCAATTGGAATCGAGCCAGTGAAAAGTGCTCTTTTATTTCCTCATAACTTCCGGTTTGTTCATTTTTGGCAAATTCCTAGTCTAATTCAATTGGAATCGAGCTAACGAAAAGAGGTTTTTGATTTCATGATAACTTTGGGTTTGTTCGTTTTCGACGAAGTGCTTGTCTAATTCGATTGGAATCGAGCAATGAAAAGTGGTTTTTAATTTCATGATAACTTTTGGCTTGTTCATTTTTCGCGAATTGCTAGTCAAATTCGATGGGAATCGAGCCAATGAAAAGTGGTTTTTGATTTCAAGATAACTTCGCGCTTGTTCGTGTTTGGCGACATGCCAGTCTAATTCGTTAGGAATCGAGCCAATGAAAAGTGGCTTTTGATTTCATGATATCTTCGGGTTTCTTCATTTTTATTGAATTACTATTCTATAACTTCGAGTTTTCCAGTCTAATTCGATTGGAATCGAGCCAATAAAAAGTGGTGTTTGATTTAATGATGACTTTCGATTTGAACATTTTCGGCAAAGTGCTAGTCTAATTCGATTGGAATCGAGCCAATGAAAAGTTGTTTTTATTTCATGATAACTTCGGGTTTGTTCACTTTTAACGAATTGATAGTCTAATTCTATTCGAATCGAGCCAATGAAATGTGGTTTTTGATTTCATGATAACTTTGGGTTTTTTAATTTTTGACGAATTGCTAGTCTAATTCGATTGGAGTCGAGCCGACGAAAAGTTGTTTTTGGTTTCGTGATAACTTCGCGCTTGTTCATTTTTGGCGACATGCCAGTCTAATCCGTTTGGAATCGAGCCAATGAAAAGTGGCTTTTGATTTCATGATAACTTCGGGATTCATCGTTTTTGTTGAATTGCTATTCTAATACTTCGGGTTTGTCTAGGCTAATTCGATTGGAATCAAACCAATGAAAAGTGGTGTTTGATTCCATGATAACTTCTGGTTTGATTGACTACGGTAAATTGCTAGTCTAATTCAAGTGGAATTGAGCCAATGAAAAGTTATTTTTATTTCATGATAACTACGGCTTTGTTCACTTTTGGCGAATTGCTAGTCTAATTCGGTTGTAATGGAGCTAGTGAAATGGGGTTTTTGATTTCATGAAAACTTCAGATTTGATCATTTTCGACGAATTGCTAGTCTATTTTGATTGGAATCGAGCCAATGAAAAGTTGTTTTTGATTTCATGATAACTTCGGGTTTGTTCATTTTTGGCGAATCGCTAGTCTAATTCTATTGGAATCGTACCAATGAAAAGTGGTTTTTGATTTCAGGATAACTTCAGGTTTGTTCATTTTTGGCGAACCGCTAGTCTAATTCGATTGAAATCATGCCAATGAAAAGTGGTTTTTGATTTCATGATAACTTCATGTTTTTTGTTCATTTTTGGCGAATTACTTGTCCAATTCGATTGGAATCGAGCCAATGAAAAGTGGTTTTTGATTTCATAATAATCTCCGGTTTGATTGTTTTCGACGAATTGCTAGTCTAATTCGATTGGAATCGAGTCGATGAAAAATGCTTTTTATTTCATGATAACTTCGGGTTTGTTCATTTTTTGCGAAATACTAGTCTAATTCGATTGGAATCGAGCGAATGAAAATTTGTTTTTGATTTCATGATAAGTTGGGGTTTGTTCATTTTTGGTGAATTGCTAGTCTTTATCGATTGGAATCGAGGCAAGGAAAAGTGGTTTTTGATTTCATAACAACTTCGGGTTCGTTAGTTTTTGGCGAATTGCTAGTCTAATTCAATTGTAATCGAGTGAACAAAAAATTGTTTTTGATTACATGATAACTTCGGGTTTGTTTCTTTTTGGCAAATTGCTAGCTCAAGTCGATTGGAATCAGGCCAATGAAAAGTGGTTTTGATTTCATGATAACTTTGGGTTTGATCATTTTCGACGAATTGCTAGTCTAATTCGATTGGAATCGAGCAAATGAAAAGTGATTTTTATTTCATGATAACTATGGGTTTGTTCATTTTTAGCGAATTGCTAGTCCAAGTCGATTGGAATCGAGCCAACGAAAAGTGGTTTTTGATTTCATGATAACTTTGGGTTTGATCATTTTCGACGAATTGCTTGTCTAATTCGATTGGAATCGAGGTAAGGAAAAGTGGTTTTTGATTTCATGACAACTTCGGGTTCGTTCGTTTTTGGCAAATTGCTAGTCAAATTCAATTGGAATCGAGCCAATGAAAAGTTGTTTTTTATTTCATGATAACTTCGGGTTTGTTTGTTTTCGACAATTGCTGGTCTAATTCGATTGGAATCTAGCCAATGAAAAGTGGTTTTTAATTTCATGATAACTTTGGGCTTTTCGTTTTTGGCGACATACCAGTCTAATTCGTTTGAAATCGAGCCAATGAAAAGGGGCGTTTGATTTCATAATAACTTCGGTTTCTTCATTTTTGTCGAATTGCTATTCTAAAACTTCGAGTTTGTCTAGTCTAATTCGATTGGAATCGAGCCAATGAAAAGTTGTGTTTGATTTAATGATGACTTCGGGTTTGAACGTTTCCGGCAAATTGCTAGTCTAATTCAATTGGAATCGAGCCAATGAAAAGATGTTTTTATTTCATGATAACTTCGGGTTTATTCAGTTTTGGCGAATTGCTAGTCCAAGTCGATTGGATGATAACTATGGGTTTGTTCATTTTTAGCGAATTGCTAGTCCAAGTCGATTGGATGATAACTATGGGTTTGTTCATTTTTAGCGAATTGCTAGTCCAAGTCGATTGGATGATAACTATGGGTTTGTTCATTTTTAGCGAATTGCTAGTCCAAGTCGATTGGATGATAACTATGGGTTTGTTCATTTTTAGCGAATTGCTAGTCCAAGTCGATTGGATGATAACTATGGGTTTGTTCATTTTTAGCGAATTGCTAGTCCAAGTCGATTGGATGATAACTATGGGTTTGTTCATTTTTAGCGAATTGCTAGTCCAAGTCGATTGGATGATAACTATGGGTTTGTTCATTTTTAGCGAATTGCTAGTCCAAGTCGATTGGATGATAACTATGGGTTTGTTCATTTTTAGCGAATTGCTAGTCCAAGTCGATTGGATGATAACTATGGGTTTGTTCATTTTTAGCGAATTGCTAGTCCAAGTCGATTGGATGATAACTATGGGTTTGTTCATTTTTAGCGAATTGCTAGTCCAAGTCGATTGGATGATAACTATGGGTTTGTTCATTTTTAGCGAATTGCTAGTCCAAGTCGATTGGATGATAACTATGGGTTTGTTCATTTTTAGCGAATTGCTAGTCCAAGTCGATTGGATGATAACTATGGGTTTGTTCATTTTTAGCGAATTGCTAGTCCAAGTCGATTGGATGATAACTATGGGTTTGTTCATTTTTAGCGAATTGCTAGTCCAAGTCGATTGGATGATAACTATGGGTTTGTTCATTTTTAGCGAATTGCTAGTCCAAGTCGATTGGATGATAACTATGGGTTTGTTCATTTTTAGCGAATTGCTAGTCCAAGTCGATTGGATGATAACTATGGGTTTGTTCATTTTTAGCGAATTGCTAGTCCAAGTCGATTGGATGATAACTATGGGTTTGTTCATTTTTAGCGAATTGCTAGTCCAAGTCGATTGGATGATAACTATGGGTTTGTTCATTTTTAGCGAATTGCTAGTCCAAGTCGATTGGATGATAACTATGGGTTTGTTCATTTTTAGCGAATTGCTAGTCCAAGTCGATTGGATGATAACTATGGGTTTGTTCATTTTTAGCGAATTGCTAGTCCAAGTCGATTGGATGATAACTATGGGTTTGTTCATTTTTAGCGAATTGCTAGTCCAAGTCGATTGGATGATAACTATGGGTTTGTTCATTTTTAGCGAATTGCTAGTCCAAGTCGATTGGATGATAACTATGGGTTTGTTCATTTTTAGCGAATTGCTAGTCCAAGTCGATTGGATGATAACTATGGGTTTGTTCATTTTTAGCGAATTGCTAGTCCAAGTCGATTGGATGATAACTATGGGTTTGTTCATTTTTAGCGAATTGCTAGTCCAAGTCGATTGGATGATAACTATGGGTTTGTTCATTTTTAGCGAATTGCTAGTCCAAGTCGATTGGATGATAACTATGGGTTTGTTCATTTTTAGCGAATTGCTAGTCCAAGTCGATTGGATGATAACTATGGGTTTGTTCATTTTTAGCGAATTGCTAGTCCAAGTCGATTGGATGATAACTATGGGTTTGTTCATTTTTAGCGAATTGCTAGTCCAAGTCGATTGGATGATAACTATGGGTTTGTTCATTTTTAGCGAATTGCTAGTCCAAGTCGATTGGATGATAACTATGGGTTTGTTCATTTTTAGCGAATTGCTAGTCCAAGTCGATTGGATGATAACTATGGGTTTGTTCATTTTTAGCGAATTGCTAGTCCAAGTCGATTGGATGATAACTATGGGTTTGTTCATTTTTAGCGAATTGCTAGTCCAAGTCGATTGGATGATAACTATGGGTTTGTTCATTTTTAGCGAATTGCTAGTCCAAGTCGATTGGATGATAACTATGGGTTTGTTCATTTTTAGCGAATTGCTAGTCCAAGTCGATTGGATGATAACTATGGGTTTGTTCATTTTTAGCGAATTGCTAGTCCAAGTCGATTGGATGATAACTATGGGTTTGTTCATTTTTAGCGAATTGCTAGTCCAAGTCGATTGGATGATAACTATGGGTTTGTTCATTTTTAGCGAATTGCTAGTCCAAGTCGATTGGATGATAACTATGGGTTTGTTCATTTTTAGCGAATTGCTAGTCCAAGTCGATTGGATGATAACTATGGGTTTGTTCATTTTTAGCGAATTGCTAGTCCAAGTCGATTGGATGATAACTATGGGTTTGTTCATTTTTAGCGAATTGCTAGTCCAAGTCGATTGGATGATAACTATGGGTTTGTTCATTTTTAGCGAATTGCTAGTCCAAGTCGATTGGATGATAACTATGGGTTTGTTCATTTTTAGCGAATTGCTAGTCCAAGTCGATTGGATGATAACTATGGGTTTGTTCATTTTTAGCGAATTGCTAGTCCAAGTCGATTGGATGATAACTATGGGTTTGTTCATTTTTAGCGAATTGCTAGTCCAAGTCGATTGGATGATAACTATGGGTTTGTTCATTTTTAGCGAATTGCTAGTCCAAGTCGATTGGATGATAACTATGGGTTTGTTCATTTTTAGCGAATTGCTAGTCCAAGTCGATTGGATGATAACTATGGGTTTGTTCATTTTTAGCGAATTGCTAGTCCAAGTCGATTGGATGATAACTATGGGTTTGTTCATTTTTAGCGAATTGCTAGTCCAAGTCGATTGGATGATAACTATGGGTTTGTTCATTTTTAGCGAATTGCTAGTCCAAGTCGATTGGATGATAACTATGGGTTTGTTCATTTTTAGCGAATTGCTAGTCCAAGTCGATTGGATGATAACTATGGGTTTGTTCATTTTTAGCGAATTGCTAGTCCAAGTCGATTGGATGATAACTATGGGTTTGTTCATTTTTAGCGAATTGCTAGTCCAAGTCGATTGGATGATAACTATGGGTTTGTTCATTTTTAGCGAATTGCTAGTCCAAGTCGATTGGATGATAACTATGGGTTTGTTCATTTTTAGCGAATTGCTAGTCCAAGTCGATTGGATGATAACTATGGGTTTGTTCATTTTTAGCGAATTGCTAGTCCAAGTCGATTGGATGATAACTATGGGTTTGTTCATTTTTAGCGAATTGCTAGTCCAAGTCGATTGGATGATAACTATGGGTTTGTTCATTTTTAGCGAATTGCTAGTCCAAGTCGATTGGATGATAACTATGGGTTTGTTCATTTTTAGCGAATTGCTAGTCCAAGTCGATTGGATGATAACTATGGGTTTGTTCATTTTTAGCGAATTGCTAGTCCAAGTCGATTGGATGATAACTATGGGTTTGTTCATTTTTAGCGAATTGCTAGTCCAAGTCGATTGGATGATAACTATGGGTTTGTTCATTTTTAGCGAATTGCTAGTCCAAGTCGATTGGATGATAACTATGGGTTTGTTCATTTTTAGCGAATTGCTAGTCCAAGTCGATTGGATGATAACTATGGGTTTGTTCATTTTTAGCGAATTGCTAGTCCAAGTCGATTGGATGATAACTATGGGTTTGTTCATTTTTAGCGAATTGCTAGTCCAAGTCGATTGGATGATAACTATGGGTTTGTTCATTTTTAGCGAATTGCTAGTCCAAGTCGATTGGAATCGAGCCAACGAAAAGTGGTTTTTGATCTCATGATAACTTTGGGTTTAATCATTTTTGACGAATTGCTAGTCTAATTCGATTGGAATTGAGCAAATGAAAAGTGGTTTTTATTTCATGACAACTACGGCTTTGTTCATTTTTAGCAAATTGCTAGTCCAAGTCGATTGGAATCGAGCCAACGAAAAGTGGTTTTCGATTTCATGATGACTTCGTATTTGTTTGTTTTCGACGAAATTGCTTTTCTATTTCGATTGGAATCGAGCCAACGAAAAGTGGTTTTTGATCTCATGATAACTTAAGGTTTGTTCATTTTTGGCGAATTGCTAGTCCAATTCGATTGGAATCAAGCCAATGAAAAGTGGTTTTTGATTTCAGGATAACTTCGGGTTTGTTCGTTTTTGGCGAATCGCTAGTCTAATTCGATTGAAATCATGCCAATGAAAAGTGGTTTTTGATTTCATGATAACTTCAGGTTTTTTGTTCATTTTTGGCGAATTGCTTGTCCAATTCGATTGGAATCGAGCCAATGAAAAGTGGTTTTTGATTTCATGATAACCTCGGGTTTGATCGTTTTCGACGAATTGCTAGTCTAATTCGATTGGAATCGAGTCGATGAAAAGTGCTTTTTATTTCATGATAACTTCGGGTTTGTTCATTTTTTGCGAAATACTAGTCTAATTCGATTGGAATCGAGCGAATGAAAATTTGTTTTTGATTTCATGATAAGTTGGGTTTTGTTCATTTTTGATGAATTGCTAGTCTTTATCGATTGGAATCGAGGCAAGGAAAAGTGGTTTTTGATTTCATGACAACTTCGGGTTTGTTCGTTTTTAGCGAATTGCTAGTCTAATTCAATTGTAATCGAGTGAACAAAAAATTGTTTTTGACTACATGATAACTTTGGGTTTGTTTCTTTTTGGCGAATTGCTAGCTCAAGTCGATTGGAATCAGGCCAATGAAAAGTGGTTTTGATTTCATGATAACTTTGGGTTTGATCATTTTTGACGAATTGCTAGTCTAATTCGATTGGAATCGAGCAAATGAAAAGTGGTTTTTATTTCATGATAACTATGGGTTTGTTCATTT
>NW_019255428.1:0-1159 GCF_002742605.1 Olea europaea var. sylvestris | reverse complement strand
AACGGTCGCTACATTTCCAAAAAGTACTTATGGGCCCGAAACGGACACCGTGTGCAAAAGTTACGCTGAATTCTTTGTACGCCAACTATCCAAGCGTTCCAAATATGCATGTGCTCATTCTTTCCAAAAATGGCCGAAATCCCTCATACGTAACGATGAAGTCTTGAGTTCAATCCAAAAGGGTCGCTACATTTTCAAAAAGTACTTGTGGGCCCGAAACGGACACCGTGTGCAAAAGTTACGCTCAATTCTTCGAACGCAGACTATCCAAGCTTTCCGAAAATGCAAGCGCCTATTCTTTCGAAAAATGGCCGAAATCCCTCATACGTCACGACGAAGCCATGAGTTCAATCCAAAAAGGTCGCTACATTTCAAAAAGTACTTATGGGCCCGAAACGGACACCGTGTGCAAAAGTTACGCTCAATTCTTCGAACGCAGACTATCCAAGCTTTCCGAAAATGCAAGCGCCTATTCTTTCGAAAAATGGCCGAAATCCCTCATACGTCACGACGAAGCCATGAGTTCAATCCAAAAAGGTCGCTACATTTCAAAAAGTACTTATGGGCCCGAAACGGACACCGTGTGCAAAAGTTACGCTCAATTCTTCGTACGTCGACTATCCAAGCGTTCCAAATATGCAAGTGCTCATTATTTCAAAAAATGGCCAAAATCCCTCATACGTCACGACGAAGGCGTGAGTTCAATCCAAAACGGTCGCTACATTTCCAAAAAGTACTTATGGGCCCGAAACGGACACCGTGTGCAAAAGTTACGCTCAATTCTTCGAACGCAGACTATCCAAGCTTTTCGAAAATGCAAGCGCCTATTCTTTCGAAAAATGGCCGAAATCCCTCATACATCACGACGAAGTCGTGAGTTCAATCCAAAAAGGTCGCTACATTTCAAAAAGTACTTATGGGCCCGAAACGGACACCGTGCGCAAAAGTTACGCTCAATTCTTCGTACGTCGACTATCCAAGCGTTCCAAATATGCAAGCACTCATTATTTCAAAAAATGGCCAAAATCCCTCATACGTCACGACGAAGTCGTGAGTTCAATCCAAAACGGTCGCTGCATTTTCAAAAAGTACTTATGGGCCCGAAACGGACACTGTGTGCAAAAGTTACGCTCAATTCTTCGTACGCCGACTATCCAAG
>NW_019255427.1:0-1159 GCF_002742605.1 Olea europaea var. sylvestris | reverse complement strand
TTTTCGCGACGGTGTCGAAACGGGCTGAAATTTGGCTGGTTGATCGGAAACAAAAATCACGCCGGGGCAATTTCGTCATTTTTAGCGACGGTGTCGAAACTGCCTGAATTTTGACTGGTTGATCGGAAATAAAAATCGCTCCGGGGCAATTTCGTCATTTTTCGCGACGGTGTCTAAACTGGCTGAAATTTGACTGTTTGATCGGAAAAAAATCGCGTCGGGGCAATTATAATCATTTTTCGCGACGGTGTCGAAACTGGCAGAAATTCGACTGCTTGATCGGAAACAAAAATCACGCCGGGGCAATTTTAGCCACTTTTCGCGACGGTGTCGAAATGGGCTAAAATTTGACAGGCTGATCGGAAACAAAAATCACGCCGGGGCAATTTTAGCCACTTTTCGCGACGGTGTCGAAATGGGCTAAAATTTGACAGGCTGATCGGAAACAAAAATCACGCCGGGGCAATTTTAGCCACTTTTCGCGACGGTGTCGAAATGGGCTAAAATTTGACAGGCTGATCGGAAACAAAAATCACGCCGGGGCAATTTTAGCCACTTTTCGCGACGGTGTCGAAATGGGCTAAAATTTGACAGGCTGATCGGAAACAAAAATCACGCCGGGGCAATTTTAGACACTTTTCGCGACGGCGTCGAAACTGGCTTAAATTTGACCGGTTGATCGGAAACAAAAATCGCGCCGGGGCAATAATAGTCATTTTTCGCGACGGTGTCGAAACTGGCTCAAATTTGACCGATTGATCGGAAACAAAAATCGCGTCGGGGCAATTTTAGTCATTTTTCGCGACGGCGTCGAATCTGGCTGAAATTTGACTTGTTGATCGAAAAATAAAATCGCGCCGGGGCAATTTTTGTCATTTTTGGCGACGGCGTCGGAACGGGCTGAAATTTGACTGGTTGGTCGGAAACAAAAATCGTGCCGGGGCAATTCTAGTCATTTTTCGTGACGGTGTGGAAACTGGCTGAAATTTGACCGGGTGATTGGAAACAAAAATCGCGCCGGGGCAATTTCGTCATTTTTCGCGACGGTGCCGAAACTGGCTGAAATTTGACTGGTCGATCGGAAACAAAAATCGCCCCGGGGCAGTTTCGTCATTTTTCGCGACGGTGTCGAAACTGGCTGAAATTTGACCGGTTGATC
>NW_019255426.1:0-1159 GCF_002742605.1 Olea europaea var. sylvestris | reverse complement strand
AAGAAAATGGTGAAAGGTTTGCCTCCAATAAATCATGCGGATCAATTATGTGAAGGATGCTTACTTGGAAAGCATTCGAGAAATTTTTCTCCAAAAGAAGTATCTACAAGAGCTAAGAAGCCGTTAGAACTTGTACACTCAGATGTTTGTGGGCCAATTAATCCAAGCTCTCTCGGTACGAGCAATTATTTTGTTCTTTTTATTGATGATTTCAGTAGAAAGACTTGGGTCAATTTTCTCAAACAAAAATTGGAAGTTTTTGAAACTTTTAAGAAGTTTAAAACTCTTGTTGAAAAAGAAAGCAGATATAGTATAAAAACCTTGAGATCACATAGAGGAGGAGAGTTCACATCTAAAAAGTTTGAGAAACATTGTGAGGAGAATGGAATTCGTCACCCATTGACAGTTCCATACTTTCCACAACAAAATGGAGTAGCTGAAAGAAAGAACAGATTCATTCTTAACATGGCCCGCTGCATGCTCAAAAGTAAGAGATTGCCCAAAGAACTTTGGGCTGAAGCTGTTAATTGCGTCGTGTATCTGTCTAATCGATCACCTTCTAGAAGTGTGTGGAATAAGACACTACAAGAAGCATGGAGTGGATGAAAGCCCAGCATCTCTCACTTACGAGTATTTGGGAGCATTGCATAAGCTCATGTACCAGATCAAAAACGGTCCAAGTTAGATGACAAAAGTGAAAGGTATGTCTTCATCGGCTATGACTCTCGCTCTAAAGGCTATAAGTTGTATAATCCAAGCAATGAGAAGATCACCATAAGTAGAGATGTCAAGTTTGATGAAGAAGGAGCTTGGGATTGGGGTGTCCAAGAAGAAGACTATGACTTCTTACCATTCTTTGATGAAGAAGAACAAGAGAATGGAGAGCAGCAAGAGATTATCAGTCCACCTCTATCACCTATGAAAAAGCAATAGTTCGACCCAACCAACACCTAGAGGGGGGTGAATAGGTATTTATGCGGAATTAAAACAATTAATTAACTGATGTAACAAGTCACATCAATTATACATTGCCTAGATTCATTCACATACTTTATCTACCTAAGTTGAATTACCGATTGAAAAATAAATAGCAGAAAGCAGTAAAAACACAACAAAATGTTGACGGAGAAAACCCAACTGGGTAAAAACTCCGGGCACA
>NW_019255425.1:0-1159 GCF_002742605.1 Olea europaea var. sylvestris | reverse complement strand
AAGTTATCATGAAATCAAAAACCACTTTTCGTTGGCTCGATTCCAATCGAATAAGACGAGAAATTCGCCAAAAACGAACAAACACGAAGTTATCATGAAATAAAAAATCACTATTCATTGGCTCGATTCTAATCGAGTTAGACTAGCAACTCTCCAAAAACGAAAAACCCGGAAGTTATCATGAAATCAAAAACAACTTTTTATTGGCTCAATTCCAATCGAATTATACTAGCAATTCGCAAAAAACGAAAAAACCCCAAGTTTTCATGAAATGTAAAACCACATTTCATTGGCTCGATTCCAATTAAATTACACTAGTGAGTCGCCCAAAACGAATAAGCCGAAAGTTGTCATGAGATAAAAAAACAACGTTTCATTGGCTCAATTCCAATACCAAATAGACTTGCAATTCCCTAAAAACGAGCGAACCCGAAGTTATCATGAGATAAAAAACCACTTTTCATTGGCTCGATACCAATCGAATTAGACTTGCAATTAACCAAAAACGAACAAACCCGAAGTGATCATGAAATCAAAAACAACTTTTCATTGGCTCGTTTCAATTGAATTAGACTAGCAATTCGCCAAAAATGAACAAACCCGAAGTTATCATGAAATCCAAAACCACTTTTCATTGGTTCGATTCCAATCGAATTAGAGTAGCAATTTGCCAAAAATGAACAAACCCAAAGTTATCATGAAATCAAAAACCACATTTCATTGGCTCGATTCCTATCAAATTAGAATAGTGATTCGCCCAAAATGAATAAGCTGGAAGTTACCATGAGATAAAAAAAAACAACGTTTCATTGGCTCAATTCCAATAGAATTAGACCAGCAATTCCCTAAAAACGAGCGAACCCGAAGTTATCATGAGATAAACAACCACTTTTCATTGGCTCGATACCAATCGAATTGGACTCTCAATTCACCAAAAACGAACAAACCCAAAGTGATCATGAAATCAAAAACAACTTTTCATTGGCTCGTTTCCAATCGAATTAGACTAGCAATTCGCCAGAAACGAACAAACCGGAAGTTATCATGAAATCAAAAACAGCTATTCATTGCCTTGATTCCAATCGAGTTAGACTAGCAATTCGTCAAAAATGAACAAACCCAAAGTTGTCATGAGATCAAAAACAACATTTCATGACAT
>NW_019255424.1:0-1159 GCF_002742605.1 Olea europaea var. sylvestris | reverse complement strand
TTATTAAAATGGCATTCTTAGAGAAGAATAAGAACAAGAAGGATTAGTTAGCTTTACCCCAGATCCATATACATAGTAAAATAAGAGGTTAGACAGAGGTGAAACCTTATCCAATAACCATGAGGAAGTATACTGGGTTATTGGATCTCCGCATGTGAGGTTGGGATTGATGCCAAAAGATTTAATGCATTGTGAAAAATTCCTCCCATTATTTGTAGGTTTATTTGTTCTTGTCATATATACTCTAATAAGGTTATTCGCCATGCCTTGGTTTGTGCCGAGCACAAGGCATTGAGCTTAATGGTGTTACTTGTGTCATCATCCATGAACAGGCCCGATTAGCTAACTAGGTCCTGGATACTGTTCAATTGGGTAATCTATTATTCTTGTATTGACTTGGCTCCCATTTTGATATGGGGCGAACTTAATTTTGAATGGATATAACTCATGTTGTTGGTGCCCAGGTTTAAATTGTTATTTGAGTTGCCAGTTTAAACCTTTTGCTCACGGCGTATTTCCATCTGAGTATTAGAGACATTATACACTATTTGTTGGCCTGGGTAATTGAGCAGTACAGAGTAATGAATACCTCGAGCAGGCACTGGAAATTTAGTGAGCTGGTTGAAGCTAGTAATGTCGATGTGTTGGAAAGGAGAAGGATATAAAGAATGTCTAGGCGTGGGCGACAGGTAATTGGGCGAATGGAGAAGTTTCCATCACATGTTGAAGACTTAAATATCTATACAAAATAGAACATGCCATGTGGCATGTTCGATACATTTACAAAGTTTCCAAGTAGTTTAGTTGTTAGATACATGTCAGAGATCAGAACTCCACCCTTGGATGAGTGTTCATACTTCACTATCTCTCCTTTAGTTTCATAAATCTTGTAAATTGTAGTGAAAGAAGCATAACCGGCATATAATTGTTGAATCGTAAACAAGTCGTAAGAATTCGAGATTACATTTGTTAGCAGTTATATAAGCAAAATCCAAAACCTCCATACCAGTTAGGATCATGAGCGATCTTGTCATGTTTTATATTCTCATTTTTCAGTTCATATTCGATAGTGTCAGCTGAAAGCAAGACAATTACTTTTGGAAAGCTTCAATATAAGCCCCCCAAAGGTGGTCAATCTATGTTGTTCTTTCCATATCCT
>NW_019255423.1:0-1159 GCF_002742605.1 Olea europaea var. sylvestris | reverse complement strand
TTGTAAGAGGTAGATTACTGACCAAATCTAGTAATAATCAGGGTAACCAAAGCAATCAGGAAAATAATACCTTTAGGAAGAAGGGAAAGGGTAGACAAAGGTTAAAGTCTAGAAATAGTGCTAGAAAATGTTATGGTTGTGGCAAAATAGGGCATTACATCAAAGACTATTTTAAAAGGAAAAATGAGCAAAGAGGGGTTAAAATTGATGAAGGAAATATTGTTGAGCCTCTAGGTGAGGGTACTGTTGATGTCTATGTTGTGACTGAGTCCACATCTGATTTAAACTCCGCAAATTATGCAGATGATTCAAGTCAGAGTGTAGAGTGGATCTTAGATTCAGGTTGTACCTTTCATATGACCTCTAGAAAGCATTGGTTGCTTGATTTTAAGGATTTAGATGGATGTGAGGTTGTTATGGGTAACAATGCAGCCTGTAAAGTGTTGGGGATAGGCAGTATGACTTTAAAATTTGATAATGGGTACACCTTTACCTTAGAAAGGGTGAGGTATGTACCAGATTTAAATAGAAATCTGATTTTAGTTGGGGACTTAGATGACATAGGTCTCAAGGAAAATTTGGAGATGGTTTCTTGAAAATAGTTAAAGGATCCTTAGTTATTTTCAAGGGTATTAAAAGAAATAGAATCTATGTCACTAAGGCTAATATTTTAAGTCACACTGTAGAATCCTCTATGGCTGAGAGTGATGCTACATTGAAATGACATAATAGGTTAGCCCATGTAAGTAAGAAAGGTTTACAAATCTTAAGTAAGAAGGGTGCCTTTAGTACTGATGTGATTTCTAAAATTCCTTTTTGTGAATATTGTACCTTAGGCAAACAACATAGGCTTCATTTTAGTACAGGAAAACATAAGATTACATCTATCCTAGAGTATATACATTCTGATTTGTGGGGTCCATCATCCACCACCTCTCAAGGTGGGAATAGGTATTTTTTATCCTTAATTGATGATTTTTCAAGAAAAGTATGGGTATTTCTTTTGAAACAAAAATCAAACACTTTTGAAAAATTTTAAATTTGGAAAACTTTGATTGAAAATCAAATGGATAAATAGATTAAAATTCTAAGGACAGATAATGGATTAGAATTTTGTAATACTGATTTTGAAAAATTGTGTATGGATGATGGCATTCTA
>NW_019255422.1:0-1159 GCF_002742605.1 Olea europaea var. sylvestris | reverse complement strand
GTGCAATTTTGCTTCGTTAATTTTCTGTCCAGCACTTCTTCAACCTGACTTAATTAGTAGGGAAATTAATTATTCGAAGGCCCATACGAAGGAATTTGGCAAAAATTCCGTGATCCCAGGTCTGTGCCCCGGGTCCAATTTCGCAAGCCGTTTCCAATCAACCTGCCAAATTTCGGCCCATTCCGGCACCGCCGAGACAAATGACAAAATTGCCCCCGGTTCGATTTTGCTTCATTAATTTTCTGTCCAGTACTTCTTAAACCTGACATAATTAATAAGGAAATTAATTATTCGAAAGCCCAAACGAAGGAATTTGGTAAAAATTCCGTGATCCCGGGTCTGTGTCCCAAGTCCAATTTCACAAGCCGTTTCCAATTAACCTGCCAAATTTTGGCCCACTCCGACACCGTCGCGCAAATGAGAAAATTGCCCCTGGTGCGGTTTTTCTTTGTTAATTTTCTATCTAGCACTTCTTCAACTTGACATAATTAATAAGGAAATCAATTATTCAGAGGCCCAAACGAAGGAATTTGGCTAAAATCCCGTTATCCTAGGTCTGTGCCCCGAGTCCAATTTCGCGGGCCGTTTCCAATTAACCTGCCACATTTTGGCCCATTCCGACACCGTCGCGAAAAATGACAGAATAGCCCCTGGTACGATTTTGCTTCGTTAATTTTCTGTCTAGCACTTCTTCAACCTGATATAATTAATAGGGAAATTAATTATTCGAAGGCCCAAACGAAAGAATTTGGTAAAAATTCCATGATCCCGAGTCGGTGCCCCGAGTTCAATTTCGCGTGCCGTTTCCAATCAACTTGCCAAATTTTGGCCAAAGCGACAAATGACAAAATTGCCCCTGGTTCGATTTTGCTTCGTTAATTTTCTGTCCAGCACTTCTTCAACCTGACATAATTAATAAGGAAATTAATTATTCGGAGGCCCAAATGAAGGTATTTCATTAAAATTCCGTTATCTCGGGTCTGTGCCCCGAGACCAATTTCGCGGGCCGTTTCCAATCAACCTGCCAAATTTTGGCCGATTCCGACACCGTCGCGAAAAATGATAAAATAGCCCCTGGTACGGTTTTACTTTGTTAATTTTATGTCCAGTACTTCTTCAACCTGACATAATTAATAAGGAAATTAATTATTTGGAGGCC
>NW_019255421.1:0-1159 GCF_002742605.1 Olea europaea var. sylvestris | reverse complement strand
TTTTTTTCTAGTTTGCTACTTATTTTACTAAACAGATGTACCTTTTAAATTTTGCAGCGGGCACTGATATGGACTTCGGTGACATTGACTTCTCGGTGAGTAGCAGCTCTTTGAGGTTTGACTTCAGAGTGATTGATTTGTTTTTGCATACACATGAGCAGAATATTTGTATAGAAACTTATAATATGGATTATACAATATTACGGTGATAGAATTCTGATTTCCATGGAAATTTTGCTTGCTTCCTCGTACATTTCAGAAACTTAACATGGGTGGAGGTGAGGATTTCGATGCGGATGCAGCTGACATCAATGAAGGTAACTTTGATGTTCGAGGAGTCCTGAAAATTTGGAATATTTCTGTTTTATTTTCATCGTTTTATGCATGCTAATGTGGTACAGATGATGAAAGTGACACCGATGAGGAGAGCGAGAAAGAGGCAGAGACTGCTAATGACGAACCTGGAGCAGAACCTGCTAGTGCCGAACCCGAGTCAAAAGCTTGAAGCCATTGTGGTCTATGTTGCCAACGTTTTAGAACTCTGTGTTCCTTAAGTTTCATCGTGTGAATAACTAGAGAGAGAGCCTTTGTGGTGATTGTTTTTTCATTGATTTAGCTTCTTCTGATATCTGGTTGACAATGTAATACATTCGGGAGCGTGAGACTGAGGATTATTAAGGGAAAAATTACAAAAATTAGCTGTCAAAATTGAAATTTCAGTTTCTAACACTTTATTAACCCTTTGTTTGTTTAGTAAATTTTTTGATAAAAGTTAATAAAATGTGTGGTTGAAAAGTTGTGAATTTTATAAAATATATAATTAAAATTAATCGTTGATTTTGGACTTGGATTAAAATTTTAATTTTAATTTTCACCAAAAAAAGGGCTAAAAAGAATAATTTTCTGGACGTATTTTTCCAATAAAATTGTAAAAATATCAATTTTTATGAAAACAATTCATCTCAGATTCAGTGATGTTAATTGTGGGTTACCTTTTTGGGCAATCTTCAAGAGCTTGTTGGTTCTTATTCTGTCTTATTGGGTCGAGGAGCTCTTATTTCGGTTCTCATTTTGGGCCTAAACTCGTAAGCCCAAATACTTGTTCTGTGTTTCTGGGCTCTCTATTCTTCCTTATTGAGTTAGAGGCGTTAGAGGAAGT
>NW_019255420.1:0-1159 GCF_002742605.1 Olea europaea var. sylvestris | reverse complement strand
TTTTTTCCCAAAAAAAAAAAAAAAAAAAAAAAAAATCAACTTCTGACGGAAATCCTTTTTTGACATGGCTTTTGCAGTTTCAAGTATAATGTTAATTCTCCTCCTGTTTTTGTTACCACTCTTAGCCACTTCCCAGCCATACAGTAATGTTACCATGGGTTCATCAATAACGGCAGACAAAAAAAATTCCATTTGGGTGGTGTCACCATCTGGAGAATTTGCTTTAGGCTTCCAGCAGGTCATTCAGGGACGTTACTTACTGGCCATCTGGTTCAACAAAATACCTGAAAGAACCGTTGTTTGGTCTGCCAATCGTGATAATCTCGTCCAAGAAGGATCAAAAGTTCAACTATATGCAGATGGGAGTTTCGAACTGCGTGATCCTAGAGGCCAGCAGATATGGTCTGCTACTTCGTCTTTTGATGGAGTGACCTATGGATCCATGCTTGACACTGGTAATTTTGTGTTAGCAAACAACAGTTCAGTTTTTTTGTGGCAGAGTTTTGACAACCCTACTGACACATTATTACCAACACAGACACTTAATAAAAGTGGCATACTTGTTTCCAGATTTTCTGAAACAAATTATTCAAAAGGGAGATTCCTCTTCACATTAGAAAATGATGGAAATCTTGTGGCTTCCACCAGAAATTTCCCCACGGATGACAAAGTTCTAAATTATTGGTTAACGAATACTTCGGACAGTGGCTTCAACCAGGTGATCTACAACCAGTCTGGCCACATCTTTCTGGAAGCAGTAAATGGAAGTGTTCTCTATTTTATGTCTCAAGATGCGCACTCAACTAGTCAGTTTTACCAGAGAGCAATTCTGGAATATGATGGAGTTCTAAGGTATTATGTCTACCCTAAGTCTGCTAATTCACCAGGCGGGAGAGAGATGGCATGGTCCTCTGTAAAATCCATACCTTCGAATATATGCATGAGCATGGTGCAGAGAATTACCCCCGCTGCACCAAGGTCAGGATTTGGTGCTTGTGGTTTTAATAGTTTATGCTCATTGGGATCTGATCAAAAACCAAAGTGTGAGTGCCCTGAAGGTTACACTCTCATAGATCCAATTGACAGGATGAGTGGTTGCAAACCAAATTTCGTTGTACAAAGCTGTGATGAAGGGGCACGTGAAACTGACCTTTTTATT
>NW_019255419.1:0-1159 GCF_002742605.1 Olea europaea var. sylvestris | reverse complement strand
GTGGTTTAGCAAGTTACCACTAGTTTCAATATGGAGTTGGCCACAATTAAAACATGCCTTTCTTGGGGCATTTTCAAGAAGCATAATGGGGTAAGCCCTGCCTACAAGGCTTAATGATATGTGGCAGAAGGAAGGTGAGTAAGTCAATAGCTTCTTTTGTGTTTTATTACGGAATTGATTACTCATGAAACAATTTCGGATAAGAAGGCTTGGGGTTCCTTATGAAATGAATTGCCTATGAGGACTTTCTCTTAGCGGGATGTCCATAACAAAAATACAGCCTCATATCAAGCCTTATACTATCAATTGATAAGTTTGATATAAACAAGATTTAGACTGAAGAAACAATTGAGAATCAAAAGAATGTGGAACAGGGGCTAGTTCTTAAGGAAAAGAACTTGATGTATGCGACTAGACTGCCAAATTATCAGTAGGAAGATGCTACAAGTACCAAATGTTTTACCTAATGGTTTACCGAATTGACAAGTGGCGACCCCCTATTGGAAGGACGACTGTCCCCACAGCCGCCCCTCCAATATGGGCCGTCACTTGTCAATTCGGTAAACCATTAGGTAAAATATTTGGTACAAATAGATTAATCATTATCAGTATTTATGCTTTAGTAATCACAAAAGTAAAGTACATGTGATCTCTTTCTCCCAAGTAGCAAGGACCCATCCTCTAATAATCATAAAGTAAAATTTTGTAAAAATCATTGTAGTAGGGACCATGACATGGATGAATGCTATGAAATCATAAGGATGGTGAAGTTGCAGAATAAGCAAGGCAGGATAAGGACTCCTGGTAAGAACCAGCAGGAAACTAACACTCCAGACCTCCAGTAAGAAAGATTCATACTATTATCGAAGATCCTTTTATTAGCAGAGAAACAATAATGAGTAAAAGAATTATGTTCGAGCTGCCATTATACCTACAATGGATAACTTCTAGATTTGTGGTAGCACTCAACATGCATCTCGTCCAATAACTTTTAACAATGACGATAAGTAGGAAGTCATATATCTGTATGGTGATGTTTGGTAGTGCGGGCTATAATAGCTTACAATGGCCTTAGTTGTATGCTGTAGATAATGACAGCTTTGTAAAATATATTATTCAGAAGTGTTTTTAACCAAATGCAGGTCGATCTTCCTTGGGT
>NW_019255418.1:0-1159 GCF_002742605.1 Olea europaea var. sylvestris | reverse complement strand
GTATGCTGACAATGTGAATTACTTGGCCAAGTCCATCATTCTAGTAGATTATTCAAGTCATCAGAGGAAAAAATTATTCGCTGATTTGAAATACTATTTTTGGGAGGATCCCATTCTTTACAAATGAGGGTAGATCAGATCATTCAATGGTATGTTCCTGAGGAAGAAGTGCCTCGAATACTTGAACATTGCCTTCATCTACATATATGGGGCATTTTGGGGCTTCAAAGACAACTACAAAGATTCTATAGTCTGGGTTCTACTGGTTGACGTTATTTCGGGATGCCTTTGCGTTTGTGAAGAGCTGTGACAGATGTCAATGCATTGGAAATATCTTGAGAAGGAATGATATGCCTTTAAATAGTATTTTGGAGGTGGAGTTGTTTGATGTATGGGGGATTGACTTTATGGGACCATTTCTTCCATCGTTTTCAAATCAATACATACTGGTGGCAGTTGACTATGTATCTAGGTGGGTGGGAGTAGTGGCATTAACAACCCACGATGCTAAGTTGGTAATCGAATCTCTAAAGAAAGTGTATATCTTCACTCGCTATGGCACATTGCGAACTATTATAAGTGACAGGGGAAAACACTTTTACAATCACTAATTTGAATCATTGTTGAATAAATATGGCATCCGACACCGTGTGGCCACCCCATATCACCCTCAAACCAGTGGCAAGTTGAAGTCTCTAATTGAGAATTGAAGAGGATACTTACGATGAATTTTTCAAGGAAATACTAGTCTAAAAAGCTAGACGATGCCTTGTGGGCCTATAGAACAACATTCAAAACACCTATAGATATGTCTCTTTACCACCTAGTCTTTGGGAAAGCGTGCCATTGGCCAATTGAATTAGATTACCGAGCTTATTGAGCAATTCGAAACTTGAATTTGGATTTGAAGGCAGCTAGTGAAAAGTGATTGCTTCAACTGAACGAAAAGACTAGAAGCATATGAGAATACAAAGTTTTACAAGGAACACACCAAAAAGTGGCATAGCATGCATATTCAGAGAAGAAAGTTGAAGGAAGGATAAAAAGTTCAGTTGTACAACTCTAGACTCAAGCTTTTTTCTGGGAAAATTAAGGTTAAGAGGTCCGGTTCATACACAATAACTAAGGTATTCCCAAATGGAGCTGTGGAGATCACTCA
>NW_019255417.1:0-1159 GCF_002742605.1 Olea europaea var. sylvestris | reverse complement strand
GATATCCACAGTATGAGGGAGTAGCAGTTGCTGGCTAGTAACAATCTCAAAAGGACTCTTATTGGTAGAAGAGCTCTTTTGGGTATTGAAGCAAATTTTGGCCGCATCCAAAAGTTTTACCCAGTTTTTCTGCGAAATAGAGATAAAGTGCCAAAAATATTCTTCTAGCATAGAATTGAAGCGCTTCGTCTGTCCGTTAGATTGTGGGTGAAAGCTAGAACTCATGCTCAAAGTTGAACCAAGAAGTTGAACAACTCAGTCTAAAATATGCCAGTGAAACGAGGATCTCGATCACTGACGATGTCCTTAAGCAGCCCCCAGTATTTGACAATATGTTTGAAGAAGAGTTGAGTTGTCTCTTCCGCAGATACATACTTAGGTGTTGCAATAAAAGTTACATATTTTGATAGACGGTCCACCACGACAATGATAGTGCCAAAATCCTCAACTTTTGGCAACCAAATAATGTAGTCTATCGATACACTTTCGAATGGCCGGGTTGGGACGGAAAGGGGCTCCAGCAAGCCCGCCTTTTTTTGATGATCTGTCTTATCTTACTGACAAATAAGATAGATTTTTACATATGTTGCAATGTCGTCTCGTATTTGAGGTTAGTAGTATGCACATTGTAGTAGTACACAAGTGCGTTCCTCTCCAGGATGCCCTGCCCAAATTGTGTCATGGCATTCCATAATTAGTGATTTCCTCAAATCTCCTCCCTTAGGAACATATAGGCGGTCTCCCTTTGTCTTCACTAGTTCCCCATCGAGTCAGAACTGTCGAGTTTTACCCTGCTTGATGAGGTTGACCAAATATTGGGTAGCCGGGTCCTTCTCCACAAGTGTCCAAATTTGGTTCTAGTATTCGTGGAGACTGCGTTCCCTGAAAGAGCAGCTACAGAGTAGATGGCAGTTAAATCGGCTCGTCGACTAAGAGCATCAGCAACATGATTACTAGAGCCGGGACGATACTCTAACATAAAATTGAACTCTGAAAGGAATTCCTGCCAACGAGCTTGTTTGCTCGATAGTTTTGGTTAGGACATGAAGTGACTAACTGCAGTGTTATCTGTCTTTACAATAAATGGAGACCCAAGCAGATAGTGACGCCATCCTCTGAGACAATGGACCACTGCTAACAATTCCTTTTCATGTGCCAA
>NW_019255416.1:0-1159 GCF_002742605.1 Olea europaea var. sylvestris | reverse complement strand
ATTGAGCTCGAGGACATAGCCCGAGCCCATTTTAAAAATAATATCCCGAGCCCTTATGACTGAAATTTGACAAATGTGGGCTCAAGGATAGGCCCCTCGAGTCCAATGTGAAATAATATCTCGAAGCCCATGTGTTTGGATTTTGACAATAAATTGAGCTCGACATAGCCCGAGCCCATTTTAAAAATAATATCCCGAGCCCTTGTGGCTGGAATTTTGACAATGAATTGAGCTCAAGGACATAGCCTGAGCCCTTATGGCTAGGATTTGAGAATGTATTGAGCTCGAGGACAGGCCCCAGAGCCCAACATGAAATAATATCCCCAGCCCTATTCCCATGGATTTGAGAATAGGTTGAGCCTGACAAGCTCGGGATAGACTGTGATCGGGTTTTTTACTTGACGCATTGCGACACTTGGATGTGCTTACTCGTGGTAAGGCTTAGAGTACCTGCACAAGATAATGCTTGGAGTACTTGTTTGGGGCAAGGCTTTGAGTGCTTGCGTGGGGCAAGGCTTTGGTGCCTGCTCATGGCAGGGCTTTGGTGTCTGCGCGTGACAGAGATTTTGATGCTTGGGCAAGGCAAGGCTTGGTGTCTTCTCATGACAGGGCTTTCAATGGTTGAAATCTTGACAGGGCTTTAGTGCTTGCGCATGACATGTTTTTTTTGGTGCCTACTCGTGGCAGGTCTTTTGATGATGCTTACTCGTGACAAGTCTTTTTTGGTGCCTACTCGTAGCAGGTCTTCTTTGGTGCCTACTCGTAGCAGGTCTTTTGATGGTGCCTACTCTTAACAAGGCTTTGGTGCCAGCGCGTGACAGGGCTTTTGATGCTTGCGCAGGGCAAGGCTTTGGTGCCTGCGCAGACGGGTCTTTTTTGGGGCCTGTTCGTGATAGGTCTTTTTTGGTGCCTATTCGTGACAGGTCTTTTGATGATGTCTACTCGTGACAGGTCTTTTTTGGTGCCTTCTCGGGGTAGGTCTTCGTTGGTGTCTACTCGTGACAGATCTTTTGATGGTGCCTGCTCTTGACAAGGCTTTAGTGCCTGTGCATGATAGGGCTTTTGATGCTTGCACTGGGCAAAGCTTTGGTGCCTACACATGACAGGTCTTTTTTGGTGCCTACTCGTACATATCTTTTTTAGTGTATTCTTTCTGGAA
>NW_019255415.1:0-1159 GCF_002742605.1 Olea europaea var. sylvestris | reverse complement strand
AGCAGCTTACTTGATTAATAAGTCCCCTTCTAGTAGTATAGGGTTTAAGACACCACAAGAATTGTGGACAGGAAAAATCCCAAACTTAACTCATATAAGGGTTTTTGGATGTGCAGCATATGCACATCAATCCGAAGGAAAGTTGGAACCTAGAGCTATCAAATGTGTGATGCTAAGATATCCAGAAGGTGTTAAAGGCTACAAGTTGTGGGTTTTAGGTGTTCCAGGTATTAAGATTATTAATAGTAGAGATGTAATCTTTAATGAATTAGAAATGCCATGCCTAAAACAAAGTTCTAAAGGAAGAAATGAATCTGTAAACAACCAGATTATTCAGAGTGAGCTGAAGTTAACTAAATTTAACTCATCTCAACCTGGAGATGGTGAAAATGAAGTTGTACATCATCAGGTTGAACAAGTTACTGAACCTGTAGAACCTAATGAACCCCAGAATGGGGCTAAAACTGAAGAACCTGAACATACTGCTGAACAAACTGAGGTTCAAGACTATCAATTAACTAGGGATATGGCAAGAAGACAACCTAGACCCAATCCTAGATATGAACTATTAAATATAACAGACTTTGCCTTAGTCTCTAGAGAAGAAATAGAACAAGCTGAACCAACTTCTTATGAAGAAGCTACTCATGAGAAAAATTTTGAAAATTGGTTACATGCCATGAAAGAAGAAATGAAATCCCTGAATGAAAATAAAACTAGGAAACTTGTTAAAAAAACCTAAGGATCATAGGGTAGTGCAGTGTGAATGGGTTTACAAGCTTAAAGAGGGTAATGACCCATCTGACCCTGTTAGGTTTAAGGCCAGACTGGTGGCAAAGGGGTATACTTAGATAGAGGGAGTTGATTACAATGAGATATTCTCACCTGTAATCAAATATAAAACCATAAGGTTGATATTGGTCATGGTTGCTCAATATAGTTGGGAACTTGAGCAATTTGACGTGAAAACTGCATTCTTACATGGGGAATTGGAAGAGGATATCTTCATGAGTCAGCCTCAAGGTTTTGAAGTTAAAAACAAAATTGAATATGTTTGTAAACTGGAAAAATCATTGTATGGGCTGAAACAGAGCCCTAGACAGTAGTATAAAAGGTTTGATGCATATGTGTTAAAGATTAGGTTTAAAAGAAGTGAATT
>NW_019255414.1:0-1159 GCF_002742605.1 Olea europaea var. sylvestris | reverse complement strand
ATCTATGCCTAATAATAATTAACATTTTCTCATCTAATATACCATTCGATAGAAAGTAGTTCACCTGACCGAGTCAGGAGAGAGATAATCATTCTTCAAGTCAGCTTACAGGATATATGTATTAAAAGTTGACATATACGTAGAAAATATGCATGGTACAATCTTCGGTATATACAACAAATTTAACAAATTGCAAATGATTCTACAAACCAACAAAGGTATTTCTTCGTAAAAAAAATGCAGCCTAAAATCAGTAAGAACGACAATAAACTAAGTTTTATTCAAATTTGAGGTCCATTTAGGTGAATACCGAGTAGAGGGGAATGGTTCATGGGCATCCGCCATGGATGATCAAAGAGACAGCCTCAGGAACCAATAGTGGGGTATGCAAATGGCAAATGAGAGAGAGAGAGATGAGAATAGCGGTTGGAATGTCTCTTAATATTATATGAATGTCAAGATTTCACGTATCCATAAAAATCGGTGTTTCTTTGCGTATTATACACCAAATTAACGCACTCAACACACGGGATGAAGTGAAACCAACCATACACACTACAGATTGGCTAATTTCAGACAAACCTATTGTACACTGCAACAATTAAAAAAAAATTGAAATTAGATGTCATATCTTATTCTTGAAATTAGAGGTGTAAAAAGGGTCGAAACACACTATTTCATTTAGTTAGCGGGCCTATAAACGCCACCCATATTTCTGTAAAACTAAAGAAAAAAAATTCAAACCCTCTATCTGTTTATATATAAAGACCCAGTTTGCCTTTTTACAGGGAGGACTTTCAACCTAAACAAGGGGAGACAAGTTAACGCGCTGGGTAACTGATAAGAGTATAAAATATAATATTTTTCCCTCTTAATTATTGTACTCGTGTGATTATTTCATACCAAAATACGCTCATTATACTTATGTTTTGATTCAGGTTATATTTTGATAGAAAATGTGAAATTTAAAAGAAAGGAGCACAAAAGGACCAAAATAGCAGAAAGTGAAAGTTCAGGGGCAAATTGCAAATAATCCAAAGATGGGACGGGCAATGGAATGATGATTCAAGAAAGCTAAGAGTCAATTTGGTGCAATTTGAAATCAAAAGAAATGAAATATGACTCACAAATCAAATTCCAAATGTACAAGGATGTTTAG
>NW_019255413.1:0-1159 GCF_002742605.1 Olea europaea var. sylvestris | reverse complement strand
GGGCGATTTCGTAATTTTTCGCGACGGAATCGAATTGGGCTCAAATTTGACATATTGATCGGAAACAAAAATCGCGTCGGGCACAATTTCGTCATTTTTCACATCGGCGTCGGAATCGGATAAAATTTGACAGATTAATCGGAAATAAAAATCGCGCCGAGGGCAATTTCGTTGTTTTTCACGACGGTGTCTGAATGGTCTAAAATTTGACTTATTGATCGGAAACAAAAATCGTGCCGACGGCTATTTCGTCATTTTTCGCGACTGTGTGGGAATGGGCGAAAATTTGACAGATTGATCGGAAACAAAAATCGCGTCGTGGGCAATTTCGTCATTTTTCGCGACGGAGTCAGAATCGACTAAAATTTGACTGATTGATCGGAAACAAAAATCGCGTCGTGGGCAATTTCGTCATTTTTCGCGACGGAGTCAGAATCGACTAAAATTTGACTGATTGATCGGAAACAAAAATCGCGCCGGGGGCAATTTCATCATTCTTCGCGACGGTATCAGAATCGGCTAAAATTTGACTGTTTGATGGGAAACAAAAATCGCGCCTGGAGCAATTTCGTCAATTTTCGCGACGGTGTCGGAATCGACTAAAACTTGACTGATTGATGGGAAACAAAAATCGTGCCGGGAGCAATTTCGTCATTTTTCGCGACGGAGTCAGAATCGACTAAAATTTGACTGATTGATTGGAAAAAAATCGCGCCGGGGTCGATTTCGTCATTTTTCGCGACGGTTTTGGAATCGTTTAAAATTTGAGTGACTGACGGGAAACAAAAATCGCGTCCTGAGCAATTTCGTCATTTTTCGCGACGGTGTCGGAATCGGCTAAAATTTGACTGATTGATGGGAAATAAAAATCGCGTCGGGGGCGATTTCGTAATTTTTCGAGACAGTGTCGAAATGGGCTCAAATTTGACCGGTTGATCAGAAAAAAATTGCGTCGTGGGCAATTTCGTCTTTTTTCACGACGGTGTTGGAATCGTCTAAAATTGGACTGATTGATGGGAACCAAAAATCGCGCCGGGGGTAATTTCGTCATTTTTCGCGACGGTGTCGGAATCGGGTAAAATTTGACTGATTGATGGGAAAAAAATCGCGCCGGGGGCGATTTCATCATTTTTTGCGACGGTGTCGAAATGGGCTCAAA
>NW_019255412.1:0-1159 GCF_002742605.1 Olea europaea var. sylvestris | reverse complement strand
GGCGGAAGAAAAATTGAATCAGTCGTCTAGGGCAAACCATTAGACTTCTATTCATGCAAAATGTCATCATTGTTGATATCACTTAGGAGATCCAATGGTCCAGAGCAACACACGTGGCCAAATGTTAGGCTCGGGTTTTGGCCCTCTTGTTTGAGTTATCGGACAATGGGGTGTAGTGTCTAAATTATTGGGCCTGAACCCACCTTCATCATAGCCGTTTGAG
This sequence comes from Olea europaea var. sylvestris, assembly GCF_002742605.1. Classification (NCBI taxonomy): domain Eukaryota; kingdom Viridiplantae; phylum Streptophyta; class Magnoliopsida; order Lamiales; family Oleaceae; genus Olea; species Olea europaea. Next base: position 936 of record NW_019255412.1, on the reverse strand, counting down.
TTATAATCCCAAAACTGGCATCACAACACAAACACATACTATGAGAGGATATCCCCAGCACGTTCCTCTCTTATTGAGGACTTTTGGTTCGCGATATAGTCGAATCCTTGGGCTAGAGTGCTTCGAGAATCCGGCTCATTTAATTATATTTGGCTTTAAAGTTACTTATTTGGACATTATAGTTAATTTCAAAATATTAGGTTTGATCTTATGTCCACAACGGGTAGGATAAAAACTTCTCACCGCTGACGTGGCAAGAGAACCTTATGGTTCTTGGTTTATTTTCTTTCCTCGCCATGCCACGTGGGTTGGGGGTTATCGAGTTGCAATTTTATAAATTTTATGTTTGGCTCATATTTATGAACACTCAAATTATTTTTTATCCATACATTTTGTTTAACTTAAAAATATTGCTCACTAATTCATCGCTAACTTATATGTATTTACAATTTAAATCGTTAATAAAAATTATTCGACATGCTCCAAGAAACTTCGATGTAAAAATCGCAATTCAATACGAATATATTTGTCAATCCATCAAGGTTATAAGTCCACGGCTGCCCAGAGGGCGTACAGCTGGTACTATTACAATTTACACAAGGCCCCCTATTATAGGATTTGATCAGTTATATACTATTTAATAATTTATATGTTGTTAATTTAAAGATCTTTTATGTGAAATTAGAAGTGCACAATATTTAGGAAAAAGGGGCCCACAGATTTTAAATATTATACATTTTTAAAATTGGACATATATTGATAAACAAAAATTAATTATTTTAATATTTTCCAATTAATGCTTCTTCTCCAAAAAATAAAATAAAATATATCAGTCGAGAAAAAATGAAGAGTTAATAGTCTCAAAAAAATGCTCTCAATAGGTTCATTGTTAAAAAGAAAATACATAGTGTAGAGTCGGTATCCTATGTATTTGAA
>NW_019255411.1:570-1159 GCF_002742605.1 Olea europaea var. sylvestris | reverse complement strand
TTGTACGCCGACAATCCATGCCCTCCAAATATAAAATGGCTCATTCTTTCGAAAAATGGCGAAAATCCCTCATACGTCACGACGATGTAGTGAGTTCAATCCAAAACGGTCGCTACATTTCTAAAAAGGACTTACGGGCCCAAAACGGACACCGGATGCAAAAGTTACACTCAATTCTTGGTACGCCGACAATCCAAGTGTTCCAAATATACAAGTGCTCATTCTTTCAAAAAATGGCCGAAATCCCTCATACATCACGATGAAGTGGTGAGTTCAATCCAAAACGTTCGCTACATTTCTAAAAGGTACTTACGGGCCCACAACGGACACCGTGTGCAAAAGTTATGCTCAATTCTTTGTACGCCGACAATCCAAACGTTCCAAATATGCAAGTGCTCACACTTTCGAAAAATGGCCGAAATCCCTCATACGTCAGGACGAAGTGGTGAGTTCAATCCAAAACGGTCGCTACATTTCCAAAAAGTACTTATGGGCCCAAAACGGACACCGTGTGCAACAGTTACGCTCAATTCTTCGTACGCCGACAATCCATGCCCTCCAAATATAAAAGTGCTCATTCTTTCGAAAA
>NW_019255411.1:0-220 GCF_002742605.1 Olea europaea var. sylvestris | reverse complement strand
TGCTCATTCTTTCAAAAAATGGCCAAAATCCCTCATACGTCACGACGAAGTGGCGAGTTCAATCCAAAACGGTCGCTACATTTCCAGAAAGTACTTATGGGTCGAAAGCGGACACCGTGTACGGACGTTACGCTCAAAATTCTTCGAACGCCGACAATCAATGCCTTCTAAATATAAAAGTGCTCATTCTTTCGAAAAATGGGCGAAATCCTTCGTACGT
>NW_019255410.1:0-1159 GCF_002742605.1 Olea europaea var. sylvestris | reverse complement strand
TTTTGTGTAATTTGTAGACTTTTATAGATTTGCATGGAATTAATGGAAATCTTTTGTAAACTTCAATATACTTTCATATTAAAAATTTTATAGAGTTTCATAAAATTTATTTGACTTTTGAAGATTTTCGTTTTAAAATAAAATTTAGTAGGGTCTAGCATAACATTGAAAAAATCACACATAGAAGGTGGAGGTTCGATCCTACTCCCGATTCTTCCATGTAATAAAAAATATTTAGAAAAAAATTTATATCCTCCACTCTCTTTTTTGTTATCCAGATAGATCAGCGACATCAGGATAAAACAAATTGCAAAAATTGAGGCTCCAATCCATTTAGTCAAAAAGATAGAAGACAGGGAGAACGTGTTGGAAAATATATCTTTGCAAGGAGAGAAATGAAGAAGAAACAAAGAATAAAAATTAGGAACAAGATATCAGGATGCAAGTTCGAACACATGATTGTTTCTTCAAACAATATTTACCCCCTCTAAGATTGAAATTTGGTGCTTTAAGGGATTATCGACAAATTGTTTGCTGAATTAATCAAGCCTTGATAATGATTAATCACTCAAGCACTTAAGTGAAATCCCAAAACTTGAAAACGCAAAGGATGAATGTGATATTAAAAGAGCTTTGATTTTGTGGGATGAAAATTATAATCACCAAATTGGTTTTTCATATACGTAGGAATGAACCTTAACCACATATATATAGGCCTCAACCAGTCTCCACGAATTGGTGCCAAAATCAAATGAAAAGCGACCAGAATTCAAATAACAACAACCATTAACAGCCATAATATTGCTCTATACGATCACATAGGCAACTCCTATGCGACCGCATAGTTAATTTAATGGTAAGGCCATTAGGCCCTGCATATCACTATGCGACCGCATGCCATTATGGCCTATGCGGTTGCACAGCTCACATCTTTAGCTTCCGATTTCATTTTTCATTCTATGGACGTTTTATTGATTGTTGAACAATTTTCCAACAATTCCCTCTTTTGTTCGATATTCAATAAAATCTCATATTCAAAATATACGATACTCATGCATAAATAATTAGATATCTTTCGATTTGAATGTAACCATAGTGTGATTTAAACAAAGTAAAATCGGAATCAAAGATAGCATTGAAACTTTGAACTAGTTATTCA
>NW_019255409.1:0-1159 GCF_002742605.1 Olea europaea var. sylvestris | reverse complement strand
CGGACACCGTCGCGAAAAATGACGAAATTGCCCGGCGCGATTTTTGTTTTCGATCAACCTGCAAAATTTCAGCCCATTTCGACGCCGTCGCGAAAATTGACAAAATTGCCCCCGGCGCGATTTTTGTTTCTGATCAACCTGGCAAATTTTAGCTCATTCCGACACCGTCGCGAAAAATGACGAAATTGCACCCGGCGCGATTTTTGTTTCCGATCAATCTGTCAAATCTTTGCCCAGTCCGACACCGTCGTGAAATATGAAGAAATTGCCCCCGGCGCGATTTTTGTATACGATCAATCTGTCAAATTTTAGCCCATTCCGACACCGTCGTGAAAAATGGCCAAATTGCCCCCGGCGCGATTTTTGTTTCCGATCAATCTATCAAATTTTAGTCCATTCCGACACCATCGCGAAAAATGACGGAATTGCCCCCGGTGCGGTTTTTGTTTCCGATCAACCTGGCAAATTTTAGCCCATTCCGACCCCGCTGCGAAAAATGACGAAATTGCCACCAGCGCGATTTTTGTTTTCGATCAATCTGTCAAATTTTAGCCCATTCCGACACCGTCGCGAAAAATGACAAATTTGCCCCCGGCGCGATTTTTGTTTCCGATCAATCTATCAAATTTTAGTCCATTCGGACACCGTCGCGAAAAATGACGAAATTGCCCAGCGCGATTTTTCTTTTCGATCAACCTGCAAAATTTCAGCCCATTTCGACACCGTCGCGAAAATTGACGAAATTGCCCCCGGCGCGATTTTTGTTTCCGATAAATCTGTCAAATTTTAGCCCATTCCGACACCGTCGCGAAAAATGACGAAATTGCCCCCGGCGCGATTTTTGTTTCCGATCAATCTATCAAATTTTAGTCCATTCGGACACCGTCGCGAAAAATGACGAAATTGCCCCCGGCGCGGTTTTTGTTTCCGATCAACCTGGCAAATTTTCGCCCATTCCGACCCCGTCGCGAAAAATGACGAAATTGCCACCAGCGCGATTTTTGTTTCCGATCAATCTGTCAAATTTTAGCCCATTCCGACACCGTCGCTTAGCCCGTTCCGACACCGTCGTGAAAAATCACGAAATTGCCACCGGCGCGATTTTTGTATCCGATCAATCTGTCAAATTTTAGCCCATTCCGAGACCGTCGCGAAAAAT
>NW_019255408.1:12061-36537 GCF_002742605.1 Olea europaea var. sylvestris | reverse complement strand
GGAAATTATGGTCGTGGTAATGAAAGAAATGATGGAAAACAAAATTTGAATAATGAAGGATCAAGCAATCAATCGAGAGGATTGGAACTATGGCTCCAAGAGAGGTGGCGGAAGAAGATATGACAAATCCAATGTTCAATGTTACACTTGTCATAAATATGGTCTCTATGCTTCCGAATGTAAGAGTGAGACCACCAATAATGAGGAGTGATAATTATGTTGAAGCAAAGAAAGATGAAGAATTGTTTTTGTTATTGGCAACCAAAGAAAAAAATGATAAACGATCATGGTACCTTGACACCGGCGCTGCCGATCACATGAGTGGCAACAAGGAGTTATTCTCAACGATAAATGAGTAGGTGAAAGGCAAAAAAATTTTGGAGATGAAATCAAAGTTCCAATAAAAGGCAAAGGTGATGTTCTTATTCATGCTAAAAATGGAAATCATCTTTTAATTTCTTAAGTTTATTATGTACTTACTTTGAGATCTAATATTTTGAGTTTGGGACAATTACTTGAGATTGGCTATGACATTCACTTGAATAATCGTCACCTTACTTTAAGAGATGTTTCTCATAAAATAATTGCAAAGGTGCCAATGGAGAAGAATAGAATGTTTTTGCTCAATGTTAATGTTGACCATCCAAGGTGTCTAAAGGCTTGTGTTGAAGATAATTTTTGGCTTTGGCAGTTAAGATTTGGCCATTTGAATTTTGGTGGCTTGAAGACCTTGACGAATGATGAATAGGTTGACAAAAATTAATCATTCCAATCAACTTTGTGAAAGATGTCTCGTTGGCAAGCAAGTTAGGAGAAGCTTTCCAAGGGAATCCACTTCAAGAGCGACATAGCCACTCCAACTTGTTCATGCGGATGTGTGCAAGCCAATCAAACCACCCTCTCATGGTAAAACAAATTATTTCTTGCTATTTATTGATGATTTTTCTCGCAAGACCCGGGTTTATTTTTTAAAGACGAAAGATGAAGTTTTTGGAGCATTCAAAAAATTCATAGTCCTTGTTGAAAATGAAAGTGGCAACTCAATCAAAGCAGTAGGGACAGATTGAGATGAAGAATTCACTTCCAAGGAGTTTAACAATTTTTGTGATACCAATGAAATTTGACATTTTCTCACAGTTCCAAGATCACCGCAACAGAATGGTGTCGTGGAGCGGAAGAATAGAACTATCCTCAACATGATTCGTAGTATGTTTAAGAGCAAGAGTATGGAGGAGTTTTGGGCCGAAGCTGTTGCATTTGCCGTATATTTATCTAATCTTTTCCCGTCAAGGAGTGTTCAAAACATGACTCCACAAGAAACTTGGAGCAGTAAGAAACCTAATGTTTCTCACTTACATGTTTTTGGTAGTATTGCCTATATTCATGTGCCAAGTGAGAAGAGATTAAAACTTCATGAGAAAAGTGACAACTTTGTTTTCATCGGTTATGATTCAAGCTCCAAAGGCTACAAGTTAAATAATCTTTGCAATGAGAAGATTGTTATTAGTAGAGATGCAGAATTCGACGAAGGAAGCTTGTGGAATTGGAATGTTCCAAAAATTGAAGATTACATGATTTTTGCTTTCCAAGAAGGAGACTCTAGCCAAGAAGCAAGTGAAGATGCTACTCCACCGCATTCTCCCGCTCCTCAATCTCCTCTTAACAGTCCCTCCGAATGACTAAGACGTATTAGAAATCTTGCAGAGATTTATGAAGAAACTGAAATGGTTGATAATCCATCTTAGTTTTGTCTCTTCGTTGATACTGCCATTGAACTTTGAAGAGACAATAGAAGACAAAAAATGGAGGCATGCAATGGATGAGAAGATTCGAGCAATAAAAAGGAACAATACATGGGGAGCTATCTCTTCTTGAAGGACAAAAAGCAATTGACGTGAAATGGGTGTACAAAGTGAAGAAAATGCTCGAAGAGAAGTGGAGAAATACAAGGTAAGACTTGTTTTCAAAGGCTATAGCCAAAAGCATGGCATTGGCTATGATGAGGTCTTTGCCCTTGTTGCTTACTTGGAAACCATTCGATTAATCGTTTCTTTAGCAGCTCAAAATAAGTGAAAATTTTATCAAATGGACGTCAAGTCCACTTTCTTGAATGGATACCTTGAAAAAAAAAGTTTTCGTTCAACAATCATTGGGTTATATTGTCAAGGAACATGAAGATAAAGTCTTAAAGTTGAAGAAGGCGCTATACGGCTTGAAGTAAGCGCTTAGAGCATGGAATAGCTGGATCGACAAGCATTTTCAAAATCATGGATTCACCAAATGTCCACATGAGTATGCTCTTTACTTTAAAAACGATGCATTTGGAGGTTTTATGATTGTGTGCTTATATGTTGAGGACTTGATCTTTATTGGTAACAATGAAAACACATTTGATGAATTTAAGAAAATGATGGCTCAAGAATTTGAGACTACTGACATTGGGCTCATGTCCTAATAACTTGGAATGGAGGTAAAGCAAAATGGAGATGACATTTTTATTTTCCAAGAAGCTTATGCAAATAAAGTTCTTGAAAGGTTCAAAATGCAAAATTACAATCCGGTGAGTACTCCCATTGGGTGTGGAACAAAAATGTTAAAATATGATGAGAGCATGAAAGTGGATCCATCTCTCTATGGACAGCTTGTTGGAAGTTTGAGATATTTGACTTGTACAGGACCCGATATTCTTTATGATATTGGTCTTGTTAGCCATTATATAGAGGCACCAACTTTAACTCACATGGAGATTGTTAAAAGGATACCTTGCTACAAAAAGGTACCATTGATTATGGCGCATTCTTCTTCTACAAATTTCAAGCTTCATGGTTATAGTTATAGTGATTGTGCTAGTGATATTAATGATCGAAAAAGCACTACTGGATTTTTGTTTTCTATGGGTAACACCGCTTTTGCTTGGTGTTCAAAAAAGCAACTCATCGTGACTCTTTCTACTTGTGAAGCTGAATATGTTTCCGCTGCATCATGTGTTTGTCATGCCATTTGGTTACGGAAGTTATTGAAGATGCTTCATAAGCCCCAAAACGAAGGTACATCAATTTATGTTGATAACAAGTCATCTATTGCTTTGGGTAAAAATCCCATGTTCCATGATCGAAGCTAGCATATAGATACGAGATTTCACTTCATTAGAAAGTGCATTAAGAATAAAGAAGTGGAGCTTGCTTATGTAAAGACCAATGACCAAGTAGCAGATATTTTCACCAAGCCCTTGAAGAATGATGATTTTGCAAGATTGCGTGCGTGCTTGGATTGGAGTCACTAAAAGGGAATCAAGATTAAGAAGGGGTGTTGGAATTGAACTTGATTCATGAATGTTGGAAATTAATTTGATATATGAATTAGTTTATTTGATGTTCATGTATTTATTTTATTCATGTATCCACATGGTTCTTTGTATCCTACTATTCATAGTATGTAGGAAAAATCATTAATTAGTCTTTTGAGTTTATACAATGTATATGGGATCATTTGTACCTATAAAAAGTCTTGTGCTTGAGACATTTTATAGAGTAAAGCCATATAATACAAATATTTTGAGAAATCTTTGAATATTCTCTCTAGCCTTTCTTCCATAATTTTTATTTCCAACAAATTCTAGAATGGAAACTTAATTCCCAAAAAATGGTTTTAGAGCCGGACCATAAACTTATCCTTGTGGATGATGAATCATCAGTTGCAGCTAAAAGTGGGTCATGCTCAATAGTTGTTCTGCAATTGTGAAAAATGTTTAGTTAGCTCTCAAGATGGGTATTCTGACGTAAGGCAATGACCCTTATGCGATAGAAGAGTTGAACAATTTAGAAGAAGGATTGATCGATTATTCCTTGTCTGGGATTGAGATATGTGGTACTTCATTTGAGGAAGATTATTGGGATAGCGTGAGTAAAACCCCCCATCAACAAAACGTGGGATAAATAATGGGTTTAGGTTTAGGCTATTCCATCTAATAGGTTAAACTTTTGGTAGGAACCCAATTCCCTACAATTAGTTGTTCTTCTTTTGCTTGCATTTCTTCTTAATATATGTCACGTTACCTTTTTCTGTTATCAAAATGAGTTTCAGTGAAGCATGTTTTTGCTCGTCAATGCTTCGATAAATAATTAAACAAATGAAATCCTAGAATATGCTAACTTAATGAATGAATTATACTTTTGTTGGCAGGGAAGAGACACAATTGATCCAATCTTTATTTGAAAGAATCTTAAATGAATTGAACAACTCCCCAGTTGTTGTGGCTCCATATACTGTGGGCCTCGATTTTCTGGTAAAGGAAGTGATGAAATTATTGGATGTTAGGAGCAATGCCCCTCAACTTCTGGGATTCCTAGGTACAGGTGGAATTGGGAAGACAACTCTTGCTAAAGCTGTTTACAATAAACTTGCAAGGCATTTTGAAAACCGCAGTTTCATCTCAAATGTTAGAGAAACCTTTATTAAACCTGATGGTTTATTGTTGCTCCAAAACGAACTCATTAAAGATCTTTCTAAGAGTTCAGAGAATCAAGTTGATGGCAATAATGCTTTATGATAGTCATCAAAAGAATTTTTCAGGAAAAACAAGTTTTGCTTGTTTTAGACGATGTTGATGATGCTTATCAGCTTAATGAACTAGCCATTCGTAGAGAATGGTTGCATGAAGGAAGTCGGATTATCATTACTACAAGAAATATAGATGCTTTGCCAACTGATCTTGTGAAGATTTATGAGATGAGACAACTAAGCCCTTTTGATTCATTAGAACTTTTTAGTTACTATGCATTGAGAAGAGAGAAGCCTAATGACACTTTCTTGAAACTGTCTGAACACATTGTTTCTATTACTGGAGGATTACCTTTGGCTCTGCAAGTATTTGGTTCGTTTCTTTTTGATAAGCGGCGAGTGGAGGAATGGCAAGATGAACTAGAAAAGCTGAAGAAGATTCGTCCCAACCATCTACAGGATATCTTGAGGATAAGCTATGACGCACTTGATGATGAAAAGAAGAGTGTATTTCTGGACATTGCATGTCTGTTATTGAATTTAAAAATGAAGAGAGAGGATGTAATTGATGTTATAAAGGGCTGTGGTTTCAGAGCAGTGATTGCACTCACAACCCTTATTGATAGATCTCTCATCAAGATTGTTGGGGAAGATGAGTTGTGGATGCATGATCAGATTAGAGATATGGGTAGACAGATCATTATAGAGGAAAGCTATTCAGATATTGGAAAGCGCAGTAGAATATGGGATCATGGAGATGTTCTTCAGGTCTTGCAGGGCAAGAAGGTATATATTTACTACTTCATAAATTTGATAGACTGTATGGAGTCTAATTATATTATTCACTTGTTCCCTCGATTGCGGATTGATCTAGTTTTGTGCTATGTATTGTTAAATTGTAGGGTTAGATTGAGCATTCATATATATATATATTTTATTTGATATATTGGACATTAATATCTCTGTAATATTAGGATTGGAATTCCATCTTAAAAGGTCAACCTTGTTAAAAGCAGTAGTTCAAGCTCTTATATGTCGGTCAATGTTTCAGTAATTAACTGATATGATATTTATCTCTTAACATGCCTTCATAAGATGGTGACTCGTTTGAATTGATGAAACTTAAAATTCGTATGCTCGTTTTGAGTCTTAACCGGATTGAATTGCGCTTTGGAATCTTAATCGGATTAAATTGTTCGTTAGAACTTAATGGACTCTAAATACTAACAGAATTGGGGTTCCATCTTAAAATATTAGCATTGTTAAGACAATTTCCAAGCCCTTCTATGCTGGCCTGTATTACGGCATTTAACCGACAAGAGATTTATCTCTTAACATTTTAGTCACCTTTTTCACCATGCCACATGAAGCAATCCATGAGGCCATTTTTCTATAAATAGACAAAGAGGGCAAGGGAAAAACCTCTAATCTTCTCCTTCATTATAGTGAAACATTTGTTGTTGTGTAGATAGAGTGTAACACTGTAAATCAGTGTATGCATTTCTCTTTTTTGTTTCGTCCATTACGAATTTCAGGACTGGAATTAGGGTCTAATTGCTGACAATTTTTTCTTAGAGCACTTCAATTATACTCAGAAATTTAAATATCAATCTACAGGGGACGCAATACATCCAGGGGCTCATTGTTGACATGGAAGTCATGAAGCACACAAGTATGATACTTCCAGGTTCTATAGCTCTAGACTATCTTCGAAGATCCCCCAATGTAACTGCTGCATTAACATATATGAAGGAGAAATACAAGGAATATTTTCAACATGATGCCGATGAAGGTGAAGAAATAGTTGATACCAAATGGTTTAAATCAATGGTTAATCTCAGGTTGCTTCGATTTAGTAATGTCCGATTGGAGGGAGGTTTTGAAAATATCCCTACTGCAGTGAAATGGCTACAATGGAGGAAATGTTCACTCAGAACTCTTCCTTCTATACTTTTGGCCAGGGAATTGACTGTTCTTGATCTCTCACAGAGCACGATAGAAAGTTTATCTGGAAGGAAATGGTTCTTGGATAGAAGAAAGGTATGTTTCACTTTCATGACATTTTTTGACAATCAATCCCATTAGCATGTTCTGCTACTTTCTCGGCTTATGGTGTCTGGAGAAGAAAGTGGCGCAGTCAGGAAACGATAGAACTATAATCACGACAACCAAGCATCAAACAAGGTTGAATTTAGGAGAGAAAACTCTCTGTGCAAACGTTATTAAAACAAAAATCCAACCCTATAAAATCAAAGTTAATATACTATGCCTACCGAAAAGACAATGGAATCCTGAGAATAATAAGTTTTAATTAAGTAAAACAAAACAGCTCTAATTCGATCAGGCTTCCTCCTGATCTGCCTGTGGCGGGCTGTGGTTGGAATTCCAGTTGGGCTAGCTGCATCAGAAAGTTGGAAAAGATAAAATAATTCATTCATCCCATAACAAAATTGAACTGTGAAAGAGAAAATGGACTGAGAAAGTGGTGAATTAGAGCCTAATTCTATTCAAATCTTCCATATTGAAACAAAATTGAAAAGAAAAATAATCTATATACATGGCAGAATTGAAGTCGTGTTTTGTTATGGTAGAACATAATGCCATGGTAATGTGATCATACTGTTTTGCTCTTTATTCTTCTGATTGCCATGAGGGATAGACCTTTATTCTTCTGATCACTCTGATTTATAGGATTGCCAAAAGATGTGTGTTGATTTATAGGGACGGATCTTTATCCTATAATACTGTTTTGCTCTTTATTCTTATGATTGCCATGAGGGACGGGTCTTTATTCTTCTGACCACTCTGGTTCATAGGATTGCCAAAATTTGTGTTGATTTCCTCTTTTTATTATTCTGATCACTAGACTATTAATCGATCAACATGGATCTCCAAGTTACTTTAAGATTACAGTTCATCTAAAATGCTTCCATGTGCTTGCTTTTGTTTTCGATAAAAATCTCAGTTGAATTGCTCACATTCCTTTATCTGCTCAATGACGATGTAATTTTTCTCTGTTTTCCAGGTGAAAAATAAACTTACTGTGTTAAATCTCTATAATTGCCGTAACCTGACTGCTATTCCTGATTTGTCTGAGCACAAATCCCTGGAAAAGCTGATACTCGAGCGTTGCGTTAATCTGAAAACAATTCACAAATCATTAGGCAGCCTGGACACTTTACGGCATCTGAACTTGAGGTCATGTTCGAGCCTTGTAGAATTTCCAAGTGATGTCTCTGGGCTAAAATGTCTCGAGGTACTCATTATCTCTGATTGTTCACAACTGAAAAATCTACCTTCGAATATTGGCAGCATGAATTCTTTACGACAACTACTTGCTGATAGTACTGCCATAGACAAATTGCCTGAAACTATATTCCAGTTAACTTATCTCGAAAAGCTTTCCCTCGACCATTGCAAATCGTTAAAACGACTACCCAAAAGCATAGGAAAGCTTAGTTCCTTAAGGGAACTCTCTCTTCTTGATTCTGCACTGGATGAACTACCCGATACCATTGGTTTTCTGGGAAATCTAGAGACTCTAAATTTGATGTGGTGTAAATCATTAATTGTGGTTCCAGATTCTATTGGAAATCTCAAATCACTGGCTAAACTCTTCCTAAGTGGTAGTTCCATAGAAGCTATACCAGCATCTGTTGGTTCGCTATTCTATCTGAAAGATTTATCGGTCAGAGACTGTAAATGTTTGCGCTCGTTGCCTGTTACAATTGAAGGGTTATCTTCAATGATTGAGTTTCAGTTGGACAGGATTTTAATAACTAGTTTACCTCAAGAAATTGGTTCCTTGAAATCACTTAAGAAGCTTGAAGTCAGAGATTGCAAGAATCTTATTGCACTTCCAGAATCAATCGGAAATATGTCGGCCCTTAATACGTTGATCTTAGACAATGCTGTCATAGTAGAGTTACCGGAATCTATAGGAATGTTGGAAAATCTCACCATGTTAAGATTGAATAATTGCAAGAAACTAAGAAAATTACCGGTCTCATTTGGAAAATTGAAGAACTTGAATCACCTGTTTATGGTGGAAACTGCCATTACTGAATTACCAGAAACATTTGGAATGCTTTCTAATTTACGGACGTTGGGAATGACACAGAGTCTCCAGGTTCCTCAAATTTCTGGAACGTCAGAGCCTGCTACTAGTCTAGAGATGAAGGTGCTTCCATCTTCTTTCTCAGATCTTTCCTTGTTAGTTGAATTCAATGCTTGTGCATGGAAGATAACTGGGAAGATACCTGATGATTTTGAGAAGTTATTATCTTTAGAGGATTTGAATTTGAGTCGCAATGATTTTCATAGTCTTCCATCCAATATGAGAGGACTCTCTGTTCTCAAAAAGCTAGAATTATCCCAGTGCAAATTGCTTAAAGTTCTTCCTCCACTTCCTGAGAGTTTGCAGGAGCTAAATGCTGCAAATTGCACGTCTCTGGAAAGCATTTCCGATCTCTCAAATTTGCAGAATTTGATGCAGATAGATTTCGCAAATTGTGAGAAACTAGTGGATGTTCCAGGCGTCGAACAATTAAAGTCCATGAAAAGGTTGTACATGGGAGGTTGTAGTTCTTGTGCCTCAGCAGTGATACGAAAACTTGACAAGGTATACCTCTCTCTTACCTGTATGCATGTGCAAATCCTCTTGAAATAGAAGGGTGCCTTGCTGGCAGCTCGGGTAGCAAAAGTATCACAATGATCGCAACCTTCATGTTTACTTGTCATAGTGAGTTTTGGATTACAAATAGACTGCCCATGATAAACACGAAAAAGGTGAGGATGATGTTAAATCATCACATGCCTCGTGCTCTGGGCAGCACAGGACCTACGATAGCTTGGACAGTGGCTCATTTGTCTCTTTTTGTACTTTTGGTTTATGAATTTGTACTATCAAAAGCATGAATGCAAAGCAATTTAATTTGTTACAATTTCTTGATGCAGGTTGCTTTGAGGAATTTACAAAATTTTAGTATCCCTGGAAGTGAAATCCCGGATTGGTTTACTCGAGATGAGGTTTGCTTTTCCAAAAAGAAATATGATGCGATAAAGAGCGTGATTATAGCTGTTGTCATCTCTAACAACCCTCAAATCGAGCATGATTCAAGATATGATGGGTTGCCTGTAATATATGAAGTCCAAGCAAAGATCCTGAGAGCAAACATAGCAGTTTTCACCCATACAATGAACTTGAGAGGTATCCCTTCTACGGAGGAAGATCAGCTTTTTTTGTGCAGATATCCGGATTTTACTCATTTAGTTTTGTTACTACAAGACGGTGATAAAATACAGGTAGAAAGGCGCAATCCTCCTTATGATCATAGAATTATGTTGAAGAAATGTGGGATTCATCTAGTTTATGAGAATGATGATGATTATGATGGTGAAGAAGAATCTTTGAGCGAAAATTTACACACCATTTCACACAGATTAACAAGGTTTGTCGACTTTCCTGAGGAGCACAAGGGTATCTCAAACTCTCTTCGAGGAGATAAGAGGACAGGAAGGAAATGGATTACATTGCCTGGAGTGTGTATCTGGCATTTTAAGGATCCTTTCGGCAAATTTGTTTTCTTTTACTGGACTCAATGCAGGAAACTAGTGAAGCTGCTCCTTTTTTTCCTTTTTCTTTTTTTCTTTTTCTTTTTCTTTTTATTTTTACATTACTAAGAAATTGTTGAGACAATTTTTTCAACGTACAAGTTTTCTACGTAGCAGTGAAGCAGATTTTAACATTGTAATTGACAAGTTCTAGCTCCATTTTTCTTTTCTATGTGCACGACACCAAAATCAAACATCATATGATGTTTAGGCTTCCATTTACAATTAAGCTTGAATTCGTCCTGATCAACTTGTATGGTGGTAGTGTACAAATTATAATCTTTCCTTAAAAAGATATGCCGAGAGTCAACATTTGGGTAATATGTTGACTCTTGCCCCTCAATATCTTTTGCATAATGACATCCTAGAAAATTAATTTTCTCCTCCACAAAAGATGAACTCGCCACATTTTCTTCCGAATGTGAGATGCAACCAACCAAATGAAAAACCAACTAGAAAACGAGTAACAAGTGAAAGGTCCACCTTATTTTGGCTCGATGAATAAATTGATAAGATCCACTACTTCGTGTAAAAGTGATACAATATCACTTAAGAAACAGGCATTAGAAGGAAAGAAAGTATGAGCATAAGCTTTGAACATCTAAAGAGAATCCCATTCGAAAACGACAATGAGGAAGTTATGGTTTTTCGCTAGGATAAGACCTTCAGGTAGGGTCAACGTCGCACTATCCTTGACTGAGAAAGTCCTAATAAATATTTTTACACACTTATCTAAGCTCTTAAAACTGTATAATATTTGATTATTTGGACAAATTTCTACTTATATTAACTGAAGCATTGGATTCAGTTCAACTACAGGAGCAATTTCGTTTTTCTTTGCCTTGATCAAATTGCCGTAAACTCGGAAGATTTCAATGTTTGACTTCGCTACTCATTGACGAAACTCTATATTAGATAAAATCAAGATAGTTGTCCAGTCATGTCTAATTCTTGAATATTTGACTATGCTTAAGAGTAACTTTTAGCCTCCAAAAATATATATAATTATGCTAGTATTCTCTTATGTTTTAAGTACCAAATATTACTCATAGCATTCGAAAATCTAAAGGGTGGAGATTTTATAATATGAGTTTCAGAAAGTCCCAAGGGATGCAGCAGTCACACACCTGATAATGAAATGTAAATGCAATACATTTGTGATTCGAGAAAGAAATACATCGTTGCATCATTGAAGCACAAATTTATTTTCTTGAGATATTAATCCTTCTCGAACACAGCTTCTTATTGTTATTTACGATCCTATGAAGATTATGAACTCACGATGTTCATTCAAACGCGCCACCTATCTGCATATGAAACCATTCTGGTGTTGTATTTATATCATATTTTCTAGCAGCTTGTGAATCAAATACCCCGCCAGGATTATCAAATGGCTGCTGAGATATCTGGTAAAACCAACAAGAAATGTTGTAGCATTAATAGACAATGAAATGGAAGGACGGAAAATAAATGGACAGACAATTCTGCCAAAGCACATCATCAACTAACTAAATCTTATTCCCAATAAAAATAGTGTCAGCTAATCTTTATACATAAAGTTCTTGAACATAGCAACTAGCAAGACTGATAATCAAAGTGATTAAGAACTATTTGACAAGGCTTCTACTTCTTGTTGAAGAGTTTCACGAGGAAGTCACCTTGGTCATGCGAACTCTTCTAGCCTAATAAAACATTTCAAAATTATTCAAACAGGTCAAAAGTAGATTTTTAATTTCAAGAGTAGCTTTTGACTTTTAGAAGTCCATCCAAACGGTCCCTAAAAGTTCAAAACACAATCACAAAGATGATGATCATCTTTCTGAAAACTTACAGGATTCACTCTTGCATTAACTGCTTCAAGCTTCATTGAAAGAAACTGAGACAAGAAATGAAGTACTTAGTTCAAGTTTTCCATTGGATTCAACTAATCTTCGAGAGAGAGATATGTACCTCGACCTGACGCTGTAAAGATTGTACATAATTAATTATCTCATCAAGAACTAGTGCTTTGCCAATAACCTGAATCCATATAAACCTCTCTAAAAAAATTACCACATTGAGGAGCATAATAGAACATTAAGGATAGTAATGGAGGATGGCCATCAATCCGTAAATTCTAAAAACACTAGTTGAGAGAAAAAAATAGTATTTCTTCCCAAATCTTGTCCACTACAACGTATCAAACATGTGGAATGTATACATAAGACCATGGATAGAAAAAGATGCTAGTACTCACCTTATTACAACCAGGGACTAAATCTTGGAGAATTTTCATCCTCTCACTTATCCTCTCCCTTCTTGCCTGTCAAAGAGAAATAGATAGAATAACTGTCTCCATTACTACAATCAAGTGGCACCACTATCTGTCCAACCAGCTCCATTTCTTTTCCCACTGAGGCCTCACCTAAACCTGTGCTCGAGAGATAGCTTCTTTTTTTATTCCCTTTTTCCAGGATTTATTTTCCATATCATTTTGGGACAATTCACATATATATCTTATGATTTTTATTATCCAATATTAATTCATCAAACTTCGAAATACTCATGGCATGTTCGTTTTCTTGTTATATATCAGATAACAGTTACAAGATTAAGCAAATGTTTGAGAAGTGTTTATAAATTATAAATATGTAGGAATGAGTGGTGGATACTAATTGTGGGTCCGCAAAATATGTGAATAAAAAGTGAGTTATAAATACATAGAATTTTGAAAAAACTGTGGAAATTTTTTTATTGGCCAAAGTTAGAAATAACCATTTTACTTATTTTCCTAGTGAAGTAAGAGTTACCTTCTAATTAACATTTTTACTTAAAAGTAGGAAATTATGTGACATATAACACACTCTCACCCAAACTTAGCGAAGTATAAGCTAGAGTTAAAGTGAGATTAATTACTCTCTCGGCTAAACTATGACTATCAGTAGCTTCACCCCTTCTCGCTCGTACATGGATGTAGTCTTGCTTTGGCGGCTCCACCAGTTTTGCTGGCTGCTCCGCCACCTTATGTGAATTCCCGTCTCCATCCGTCTCAGTTTCAAGATTTTCATTTGATGCCATGACCTTTTGCCTTTTATTATCACTTCTATTCTGCTCAACCATCCACCGGAAATCAATTAAAAAGATAAATAAAAATGTTCTGTGACTTGTATACTACACACACTGGCTAGTGGATCCAATCAATATGGTAAGTAAAAGCTCGCATTAGACTGAACTCTACTAGACAAAATAATAGATAACTGAACACGACTAGACAGGATAATTGACAAATATCTCTAGTCTGCATTCACTGAACACGACTAGACAGTATAATATGTCCATTCTAATATGCAAAGATCGAACACAACGAATCAATAGCTATTAGTTAAAACAAATTCATTAAAATAATACCATGGAAGCATGGTTGTAGCCATTGCTGTTGCTAGTAGAAACTCCCTCAGTATCTTCATCCCTTTGCTTCCTCGATTTCTGACTCGGACTATGATCCGATCTCTTCTCCATAACCATCGGATTCGAATCCAAACCCGGATTAATTGCTGGCAAATTGTCAGACCGCGTTTCATTGGCATTAATCTGGAACCCGGGCCACATCTCTGCTAAGTTATACAGCCGCCCCCCTTCATTCATCATTACCCCCTGAGGATCCATCTGTGCAATCCGACCCGAATAAAGGAATAACAGAGTTATCATTTAATTGCATTGAACATTGGAAAAAGCGTGTATAGAAACGGGAAAAGTGTACGTATAAATGGTGGGGGACAGGATCAAGATCTTCCTTCAATGGTGGAAGTTGCTAGGTGCTTATTGTACATCTCAGTGGCGTACAATAGCAGCTGCCACCAGTGGCTAATATGTACTTGTTCTAGAGAGAACCTCGAGAGTTGCAAAGAAGTGACTTCAGTGAGCATTTTTTCGGAGTATCCAGCGTTTCATGTCTTAAAACACTCAATATCTATCATCTACAACCGGTCTACCTACACCCAATCAACAGAGCTGGTCTAATTCGTGATTTATGTTTATTTATCAATTATTGATGAATAAATAAATTATTAAAAGATTAAATTAAAATTCGCTTTTAATAAATTTAGCCCATATTTGATATAGTTTAAAATCAAGTTGGATTGTTCTTCAATGACTTGGACAACCAAGGGATTATGTGTCCCCCAAGACAACTAGGGGGTTGTCCAAGGGATTTAGCCCAATCAAATTTTTAGTATATTTTGATAAAAATTGAGGAGATGTGTAGTTGAAAATTATGAATCCCATGAAATGTGTGGTTAAATTTAATTATTGACTTTGACGTAAGATTAAAATTAGAATCAAACATGGGCTCAGAGCCGATTATGAATCTCATTTTAGAATTTCATTTCGAATTTTGCACATCCCGTAAAATACATGTTTCGTCCCTTCCCAAGACTTCAAGTATCGACGACGTGATAACTAACTAACAAACAAACTCAAGCTCACTCTCCCCATCACTATCCTATTTGGTCTTTTGGAGGTAACATGATAGTCGTAGTGATACATCATCTCCGTCAAACCGTCATGTAAAATTTGATTCTCCATGATTGAGATGAGGTGCTACGATCTGTTGCAATATTAATCCGAAGCAGCGAGCTTTAAGCATACACAGGCATTATCCTCTTTCACTTCTTTCAAGAGATTTTCATACAAGTTCTCATGTGATTATTAATATGATCTCTCTGTAGCAAGCGACTTTCAGTTAACTTGTCACCTACTTTTCAAATGTCAAATCTAGACTATAGAATGGTCGCTTTTCAAAATCATTTAACGCCTTTGAACCTATAATCAAAAAAGTCATGCTTATCATGAATCACCTCAACCATTAAGATGACGCTATGTTTATCCTTCATTGAACAGTAACCATCTTGATTCTATTACTATCAAAACTCATACTTATTGTCATTTGAAAATATTATAATATTACACACTCATTATAGTACTCATCACTTATTTTCTCTCAATAATTCGATGTTCGTACACATACTTGTGGTTCACATTTTCCGTTCACCCACACCCAGATATATATACAAATAGACTCACTCGACCATCAAATTTGTTCGTAGTCGCCTTCCACACCATCAGAGGAGACCTCATGCTTTACAATTTGTTCAAGCGTGCATGAGTATTAAGCATGGACATGAGTAGAATTGGGATCTATTGACCATATCACCAATCAGAAATCGAGGTCAACAACACATATAATGATGTATTACAAAAAGTGATTGAAATTTTATTTTATTTTATTTTACATGTTAATGTATCAAAATTCTCCTCGTATATATTTTCGGTCAAATCACTTTTTATCAACCCATCTCGTATATTTCATAGCTACTCACCTCTCTACCACTCATTTTCTATTGTTTATACACACTTCCCAAACATAAAATGGGGCTAAAATTTGGATATGATACATTTCATTGCATATTTCTATTCACGAAATCTGTCAAATCAGATGCGGCCAAATTAACATAAGGGCTTTGAAACGTACAATTATTGGTCTATTTATGGAAAGATTAGTGATAATGATAGTTTTGGTTGGCTATAAGACGTGAATTTATCATTTATTGCCCCACATTTTCTCTGGCAACATTTTTAAAACTTCAACAAAATTTGGGCATGCCGATCAAAAAATGGTATCATGCCTATTAACCATTGTCATTCAAGAAATACAACACTGGAATTCATATTTTATTGGGCGAGATGGCCCCAACATCTTTGTTTTTGGTTCACATTGGTAGTTTTCTTTAATTTTCAGTTTAATAAAAGTAAGTTATAGGTGAAATTGGAATTTGATATGCAAAATTACATATAAAACAAAAAGAAAATAATAATAATAATAATGGCACAATGAAAACAATGATGAAATTGATAACCCCACAAAACTAAACCCCCAATATTCTTTATGCAATTCACATTCACTTTGTATCTCAATTTTTGACCCAACTTAATGTTTAACCATAATTGTTTTCTTTGCTTTATTTCAACTGTCAGCAATAAATTTCGATGCAACATAACTTTTATACGTGTATAAATCAAGCTTTAATCACTTCTTCCTTTTTTTTTTTTTCTTTTTTTTTTTTTTTTTGGTGATTCCAGTGTTCAAATTTCATCTGACTAATCTTGAGGAATGGTGGCCTTCCTGCACTAGTTCGCGGTCACAGCTTATGTGTTGGACCAGACATTCGAGATGAGGTTCTCCTTCTTGTGGACCCCTCTTTACGATGTGCGAGCAGGACCCATTGAGTTTAATTATTTCTTCATATTGAACCAACCCCTGTAAAAATGAAAAAAGTAAAATATCTCCTTTTAATTTTGTCATCTACTCCTCAGTCTTATCTGAGTATTAAAAATATCAAACATGTCTTAATGGATTCAAAAACACTCAATAGTGGTAATGAAGAAAAAGTTATCGAAGCCATTGTCAAACACGCATAAATGTTATATAACAAGTCAATTAGCCCCCCGGGACATATCTCAGTAGTGCAAAAAATAAGGGTGAGGTATACTCAGTCTTGCTAGCAGCTGCAGTGTGAGGGTTCGATTCCTAAAATATGGATTGAGACTCTTTGTGGGTACCAGTGTACATGCAGTTCTTGTTCCTTGGCCTAGTGGGGCACATCCCGTAATTAACCTCTCTCACGATACTCCAAGGACGGGACGGTGGAGGACCCTTAAGATTGGAGTTCAACCTCTATATAACAAGACAATTCTATCCAAAAATTAGACGAACAATTGACATTAAAACACGTGTGTTCTTTTTATCAACCAGATGTGAGTGATGACGACCATCCAAGAGCCATCATGTGGGAGATTAGAGTATGTTTGGTAAACTTTTTATAAATTTTAAATTGTGGATTTTACAAATATGTGGACAAAATGATGTTTCATCATATTATAATCTTAAAAAAGCTTTGCCAAACATACTCCAAGAAAGTGTCCATGTATTTGGATGTGTGGCTATTGCCATGCTCTCAAATTGTGTTTTAAAAAAATACTCAAGTTAAGCATTTGATCGTGCCTATTTTGCTTTAGAAATCACAGAATAACGTTCCAAGTGAAAATTTGCTTAAAGTATGTCATGCTAATGGGGTCCTTGCAAATTCTAAGTTTGGTTATATGTCAAATTTAGTGTGTGCTGTCATCAGGGGTGGATCCAAAATGAAAATTCAGTGAGGACGAAATCAAAAAATCATAGGAGAAAACCTCAAGATAAATTAAAAAGTTGAAAATCGAGTGGGGGCGGCCGACCCCACTCGGCCTCAAGTGGGTCCGCCCCTGGCTGTCATAAATTTATTTCTTCTTGAGGCCGAAAACAAGTGGTTTTAAGCAATGTTTTATATGGTCAGGACTGGTTGGTTCGACTAAAATATAAATAAAAATTGAGTCTTTCGTACCATTTATTAGAACCAACCACCTCTCAGTAGTTCCCTCTACCCTTTGCATGCATCAACTGTATATTTATTGTGTGCTCTGTGCTGTCAAAGATTGTACACAAAATTGTACTTGTTGATAAATGAGAGTTGTGCATCTTTGAAAGCAAGCCAAGTCTATACATAGATTGATTTTTTGTGATGGAAAATTAGCCGAGTGGATCAACTCTATAGGATTGATGCTCCTGATGGAAAAGAAATAAGAAGCACAACCATTTTAGAGCCTAGTTAAGCCCTCTTTTTTATTCAAAATGCAGTATTTTAATGAAAAATGTATGGCTAAAAAATAATGAACAATTTTAAATTTGCATGTAATAATATTTTATCGAAAAAAATGTGATTGAAAATAATAGAGAAAAAAATGTATTTTGAAAATAATGGTAATCAAACAAGGGCTTAATAAGTAATACATGGATATGTAAGACTTGATAATCAAGTAATTAAAAATAAATCGAGAAAAAGTAGATTAATATGTCACGATAGAGGTGGATAACTAGCTAGAAGGAACAAATAACGAATTAGTAATTAGGACTAACTCGAAACAATCCTCAGAACTTAAGTAGAACTCTATTTGTCACAATCGTACAAATTGGTGTAGGTTTGTAATGGGAGATTCTTTGACAATATATATGGTTATATATGAACGCAAAGATTGTTTCCTTAGTCAACCATGTTAATTTGTTGAACCTATTATTATTGTTGTGTGGAGTGCGTATGCGGATCAATCTTTAAGGGTAAGGTCCATGGGTTGCAGGGGATGGAGCTCGGCTCAAACCAAAATTTTATTAAGGATACTTTAGAAATTCCATACTTGTATCTTTAATTTTACCTTATTTTTCTTATAAATAGAGAGTTATCATTAGTATTTAATATATCATTATAAAAAGAGAGAGGCAAGAGAAAATAAGTCAAGAGAGTTTTCTCTTGTAAATTTATTTTTATCATAATAAATTATTGTAGCGACAAACGAGAATGTAGTTCACATTGGGGCAAATCCCTATAAATTATACAGTTTTGTGTGCTTATTTTCTTTTTGTGATTTTATTGCTTTTGGTAATATAGAATTTAGATTTCTAAGTCTCAACAAACTCTTACTATTCAACTGTTACTATGCCAATAATTATTAACAAAAACTACAAATGCTAAAGTACACATACACAGGCGTCAACAATATTGTGACAAAAGAATGATGCATATGACCTAACCGTAAATTTCAGACAGCTAACCTCGAAAAGATGTCTATTTTGAGATTGCATTAACCCTTGCTTTTGGTAGATTAATGTTTGATATGAGACAGGTTACCAACTGCAATTAACAGTTGATGTTGAAATGAAAGATGTTCAAAGTGGTACTAATTGCCCCATGAATGGACCATTGCAACCAAATTATTACAATTTTGATGTGAAGATATGATTAGGTTTTATCCTTGAAAGTTTCTAGAAATTGTCAAATGTTACATGATAATGTGAGAAACTTAGAATACATTTTTGGTATGGAAATTCAAATTCATGTTGATATCTTTGAATGCAACGCGATGATGAGTGTGAATTTAAAAAATGAAAGCTGTTGCGGAAACTTTCTTGAAAGATCTTCAAATCGGTGATTTTCGGGATCAGTCTAACGTACATTTCTCAACCAACAACCAATTCAATCGACTACAAACCATAACCAATCTAATTCACCTCAGTTGCTATTCAATATTATCCACGTAGGACAAGAAAAGACGATGATTTGTTGCCACAAAAGCTAGGAGAAGACACCACAAAGGTATATTCTAGAAATATGTTCACATAGAACCATTGATTAACACCATGTCAATCAAACCACGATCAACCGCATATGTAGCACATGGATAAATGACCCTACGAAAAGATCTCACCACACTTATTCTATCTCATTCTGTGTTGCTCACATCTCGAGAACACATATCTCCTCTCAACGCCCACCAAGCTTACTAGACTGATCACTTAACTCTATGTCTAACTGGTAGGTCACAATAGATCTTAAGTCTACGGAATAATCCTCTATCTCCACATCACTTCTCCCAACCTATGTGGATAATGGGTCTCCACCTAACAGAAGTGATAGAAGTGTCTCTTTCACACTCCACCTGATCAAGGTCTCTTTACAGATAAAGGATTCCAAACATTTGATCATATCTCCATTCACGATCCAAATGTCACACTCCACGTCCCTGATAAAAATCACAATGTACCCCTAGGCATCTACACTCCACCTTACCAAAAGACATACAACACACTACTAATGCATCCTAACCCACTATGCATGCAAGCAATTACACCAAGTAATCATATTACCTCAAATTCATGTAAATGCACATATCAAACACGTTGAAATGTAGCAGATAATCATGTAACAAAACTTAGACAATCACACATATGCAGAAAGGATCACACATAGATGCATTTGCAGTAACTAGGTTTACTCTCAATAAACCTCATTAGGGTCATAACTCGACCCCTCAACCAAATTCTTCTCACCTCTCATCTTACCCTTCAGCTTATCTTTCTTATTAGGACAATCCCTAATAAAGTGTCCAGATTTACCACAACTGTAATACCTTTTACCATTAGATTTGTCCCATCCCTTGTCCTTCTTCTTACTACCCTCATCACTCGAGTCACTACTCGAATCACAATTGTCTTGAGTTCTACCCAAATTCATTTGCTTAAACTTCATCCTATTCCTTATCATATGTAACTCGCTACTCCTTACTCCTAAGCTAGTCTATGACAATCTCGAGTGTTAAGGTGTCCCTATCGTACTTAATTGCATTCTTAACTTTCCTATATGAATCAGATATGGAATTAAGTAGGATAATAGCTTTATACATTTCAGATACATTTTCATCACAATTAACGATGTCTTCAACTAACTTGTTAACGACATCCAGATTGTCATCAAAATCCTTTAAATGATTCATTTTAAAACTGAAAAAATGTTCAAACAAGTACAACTTATTAGGCGTGGACTTTTCCCAAAGTTCTTTGATAGAATTGAGTTTTCCAACTTTTCTTAAAATGATGTCAGACATGTGTAAAATAATTGAAGTGTACGTAAGTTTCTCATATTCTTCTTTTTGTACTTCTGTTAAATTTGCAGAAAATTTGTCATTTATTGTTTTTGAAACTTTTTGTTGGACCAAAATACCCTTCATCTTTTGTTGCCAAATAGAAAAAATTCATTTTCCCATTAAAAATTTCAACTTCAAAGAATGAAGACATTTTTAAGAAAAACAGAATAACCAAAACACAGATAGGTCACATAAAGTTATCTTACGGTCGCAATATACACTGTTCTAGATTCTCAGGGTTTCATAAGATTCACGATCTTAGATCAAGTGAATGTTTAAACGGGTTAAGTCCAAGTATTCTAATGGGCTAATTAATGCATCACGAAGATATGTAAACAAAAGTTCGAATTTTCACGCAACAAGTCTCACACGGTGATTATATGACAGATAAAGCACAAAATCAACTACCAACTTGCAATCTAAGTTCAACACTTCAAAATAGAGCAAATAATTCTTAAATTTTCAAGCACAAGCAATGACAACCCCAATCCTAATTATCACCCCCACACGATGATCTGCTAGAGCGATAATATAAAAGTTTTAGCCAGTTTACCAGAGCGGACCAATCTGAGTTCGTAAATTATGAGACACACGAATTTAACACTTTAGGACCACCACTATTCGTCCTAAAGTCTCTGAAAATTGCACTAATTAAGAAATCACAATCAAAGTCCGAATGTTCGAAGAACAACGCTATCTAGATTTTATTGCAGACTTTGAAATAGAAAACTTTCAACGCGAAAAATATTAGAAATAATGTAAAGAACAAACTGCCTGAAGGGATTATCACGAGATTCCATGTCACGCGCCCTCATGCGCTGTCGATCAATGTGCGCCGCCCTGCAGGGTCCGCCTCTACTTGCACGTCACACCAGTGGTCTTCGTTTCTGCAAACTCCTTCTGGATTGATCAGAAAATGTGAAAAACGGAGGCTGATTTTGACAGTTTTTGGACAGCTTTTTCGATCTGATTTCTGCTGTGATTTTCTGAACTTTTTTCTTATGTTTCACGAACCAAAACCACCACCTTGAAGCTCTGATACCAAATGTTGTGAAAGCTCTCTTGAAAGATCTTCAAATCGATGATTTTCCGACTCAGTCCAACGTACATATCTCAACCAACAACCAATCCTATCGACTCCAAACCACAACCAATCTAATTCACTTTGTTTGCTATTTAATTTTACACACGCAGGATAAGAAAAAATGATGATTTGTGGCCACAAAGGTTAGGAGAAGACACCACAAAGATATATTATGAAGGAACCACCAATTGCACACGATAAACAAGAGTTTTGAACACTTCTAGAGGGCTTTTTTTCACACACAAAAGGGGTAGCCGGGATTCCACTTTTTCTCACACAAAACCTCACGAAAATATCACAAGAAAGTGGGTAGGATTATAGCCATATGTATAATCTAGGGTTAGGCTTTAAATTGGACCATTAAAGAGGTAATCGGGCCAAAATTCAAGACATCCAAGAGGGAATACAATTGGGCCGGGTGTAGCTCATGGACTTGGTTGTTGGACTTATTTCATTTATCGGCCTATACCTATGAAATAATATTAACTCACGTTAATATCATAATCCGAAATTTATTGGGTATCAAAAACCCAATAAAAGTAAGAGAGAATTAGAGAAAAGGGGAAAACAATTCTATGAAGGGGAAAACAATTCTATGGCACATATGAATGAATCTTAGTCTTGTAAAAGAAGGATACAAATATTTTGAGGGTAATTACATTACCGCTACGAATTTTGTTAGTTACACTACAATTTTAAACATTTTTATATTCACTTAAATAATTTTAAGTAAAATTACATAAATGAGGTTTTAATATATTTATTACATAAAATAACTTATTGCTATACAACAATCATAAACCTTTTTTTTTTTTTCCTTACAATTCCATGAAAATTTTCATTATTTCAATAAATTTTGATTTCTATGTCGTTGTAGATGTTTTTGATGTTGTGCAACCAAATATGATTAAGAATTTTTGTTCACATTCAAGTGTTAATTTTGCCAAAATAAATAATTGATGGTGGATGGACAATCGACATTCAATAAATTGCAGCTAAAAACGATTATACCTTAAACTTTTAATTATAATTCCCAATTGTGTTTGCGATGATGAAAATGATAGTTATGGTTCTTGTTCAGGGATTGTTGGGAAACTTCCTCATTTTGATAATTCTCACTACATAATTACGTCTAACTATAATAACTCCCATTGATCAGTGAGGATCGTGCTTGACGTTAGACCCATGAGGCGGCCGCCTAAGGCCCAACATTTTTAGGGGGCCTAAGATTTATTTTTTGGTCCCTAAAATAAAAATTTAGTTGATAGAATAACATATTGTTATTATGGAATGTCTTCATAGTTTCAAATCCCTACTACCCTCTTCTTTAAAAAAATTTTAAAAAAATTGTGTAATTAGTACCCAACTTTTACAGTTTCTAGCAAATTCATCCCCAACATTTAAAAAAGGACTTTTTAATTGCCTAACGTTTTATATAAAATAAAAAATTGTATAGATAGCAGACAAAAATTTTTTGTCTCAAATTTTCATTGATCAATAAATTTACATTCACTTGTGATTTAATGGTAAACTCAAAATCAATGTACATCTTGANTTTTTGTCTCAAATTTTCATTGATCAATAAATTTACATTCACTTGTGATTTAATGGTAAACTCAAAATCAATGTACATCTTGAAACAAGAACGAAGTTACCATTGAAAGTTTTTCTTCTGAAATCATACCAAACAAGCTCTTTCACATAGGAACGTAAGAACATCTTTTTTCTATACTTTGAATGAGGCAATGGCTTGAAAATCTAATTATGATCAACTTTGCGAGAACAGTTAAATTCAATTTAGTCCATATTTCTTCATAATTTGTTGGCGCTTCGTCCCATACTATGAGAAGTGTCATTTGGAAAAGTTTAGTCAAGATAGATTGCTTATCGATTGGACAAATAGACTCACTATTAATTCTAGGGAAATTTTAAATCTAGAATGGGCTATTCAGTCCCCAAGTAATAATCACGTCACAACTTTTGAAGGTGGTGTTGATAAATCAATCATATTTTATTGTCTTATAGTTGTCAGCAATGCACGATATAAAAAAGTGTTCCATGTTCTACGAGAACCATAAATGACAACATACCATCAATTTTATCATAAACTACCTATAGTCATACATCGTATGCACCTTTTGACTTTGTATAAGCTGACTTGCACCCATTTATTACTAATTTTAATGAAGATGTTGCCATTTATTTCGTTCTATATATGAGATGACATGCTTGTGAATAGGGATCTAGCTTCAAATTATTTTAAACTGGTCTTATTTCGCCAGCACCAACTGTTATTTTCAATATTGTGCTTTCAAACAAGAAACTTAGAATTGTATTTTTCAGATATTCATATTTTAGATGCGGTATATGTGGAGGAGTTGCAAGAGATTAGTGGTACGATCAACAACCGAGCGACCTTAATTGTAGCCGTCTCTTACTAATAACCTTTGCACCATTTCCAATTATCATTTCAAGCTCTTTATTTCACCAATGTAATATCCGAACCTTATGTTCAATTGGTAGCTTGTGAAAATTAGAAAAAATTGAGCTTGCTTTTGAGAAATTCAATGAATCTCTTCTTCTTCTCTATACGTTGACCCTTTTCTTCTTCTCCATATATAATTCCAACGGATCTTGTAATTCTAAACACCTATTGTAATTTGTAACCTTCAATATTGTTCTTTACTATTCATTATTTTACTTCAAAATAACGTAGTTGGGTAATGAGAGCCTG